>NW_005434307.1:0-13079 GCF_000315625.1 Guillardia theta CCMP2712
CGGCCCCCGGAGAGATCAGGCCCCCGGCCAATCTCCGGACACTTAGCCTCCTGGCGGGCCTCCAGGGGGTCTGAGGCGGGGCTGAAGGCTGCAGTCGGTCTACTGACGGGCCCGGCCGGCAGGATCCGTCGAGAAACAGGGGGGTCAAGGGAGGTTTTCTTCCCCCTGGGAGAAATGTCCTATGGGTTTTTGGATCTGCGATATAAAAAAGTCTTGTCTCGGTCACGTGATGTGTCACGTGACCGGTCAGGTGAGCCTGTCAGCCGGGTCACGGCCCCTGTCAGCCGGCTGACATGTCACGGGCCTGCTGACACGGTCCGCTGACCGGTCACGGCCGCCCGGAGAGATCAGGCCCCCGGCCAATCTCCGGACACTTAGCCTCCTGGCGGGCCTCCAGGGGGTCTGAGGCGGGGCTGAAGGCTGCAGTCGGTCTACTGACGGGCCCGGCCGGCAGGATCCGTCGAGAAACAGGGGGGTCAAGGGAGGTTTTCTTCCCCCTGGGAGAAATGTCCTATGGGTTTTTGGATCTGCGATATAAAAAAGTCTTGTCTCGGTCACGTGATGTGTCACGTGACCGGTCAGGTGAGCCTGTCAGCCGGGTCACGGCCCCTGTCAGCCGGCTGACATGTCACGGGCCTGCTGACACGGTCCGCTGACCGGTCACGGCCGCCCGGAGAGATCAGGCCCCCGGCCAATCTCCGGACACTTAGCCTCCTGGCGGGCCTCCAGGGGGTCTGAGGCGGGGCTGAAGGCTGCAGTCGGTCTACTGACGGGCCCGGCCGGCAGGATCCGTCGAGAAACAAATGTCCTATGGGTTTTTGGATCTGCGATATAAAAAAGTCTTGTCTCGGTCACGTGATGTGTCACGTGACCGGTCAGGTGAGCCTGTCAGCCGGGTCACGGCCCCTGTCAGCCGGCTGACATGTCACGGGCCTGCTGACACGGTCCGCTGACCGGTCACGGCCGCCCGGAGAGATCAGGCCCCCGGCCAATCTCCGGACACTTAGCCTCCTGGCGGGCCTCCAGGGGGTCTGAGGCGGGGCTGAAGGCTGCAGTCGGTCTACTGACGGGCCCGGCCGGCAGGATCCGTCGAGAAACAGGGGGGTCAAGGGAGGTTTTCTTCCCCCTGGGAGAAATGTCCTATGGGTTTTTGGATCTGCGATATAAAAAAGTCTTGTCTCGGTCACGTGATGTGTCACGTGACCGGTCAGGTGAGCCTGTCAGCCGGGTCACGGCCCCTGTCAGCCGGCTGACATGTCACGGGCCTGCTGACACGGTCCGCTGACCGGTCACGGCCGCCCGGAGAGATCAGGCCATTCTGGGGTCTTTTGTGGAAGTCGTTTCTTAACAAATCGACGATATTTGTATTTCGTTTCTCAGGGGAGGGGTGGATACCGACCCCTCCGTTTTTGCGGGGTATTAAGCTGGTTTTTGGTCGGTGGGGGTACTTGTAGAATTCCCGGGTCACCTCGAACTTGAGCTAGCACTGGGTAAGTCGAAAAGACTCCTCTTAGATTACCGTTACGATTCAATTTGAAGTAACGAGTGGTCAAAAAGTACCCCACCCCACATCTTACAATGCATGAAGGGGGTTCAGAGCCCAAATTTCGAATCATTGTTATTTGACCTGAATCACTACCCCCTACCCCCAATCCAGATGAAATCGCTGGAAAAAATAAGGTAGAGGTGGTCTTATTCCTCTACTCCACAGGGCGACACCACAGGCCAGGGCAAGAGGCGATGGGGAAGGCACCTTACCAACGCGCTAGATACGATTATGCAAGCTTAGAGACTTCGAATCTTGATGTAGTCTAACATGATTGAAAGCAGAACTATGAAAGTGTTGCCATCTGGCATGCATGCCTCGATTTACGGACAGCCGATATCCCTCACTCTGGTGATAAAACCATTCAGCGTGTGGTGGATACAAAATTACGTTGCAAAGGCGTGCTGCAACTTGCTGCATTGCTTGATAGTACATATGCGTTCGACTCGATGACGATAGAGCGATTCAAAACCATCATGATTCTGTGGATAGTTCGACAGATTGATCACTTCTTGGATACACAGCAGAGCTGGCTTTTCGCATCCTTGTTCAAAATCCTTGTTCAAATCAGTCTCCCACAGAGCGGCCTTTAGGTAAGATAGCCCTACAACTTGCATCATCGGACTATCGCTTTCTTCCGAAGTCCAGGCTCTTCCTGCCCCGCGTGAACTTAATGCCGACGTCGTGTTGGGCGACACTTCAAGTTTCACATGGATACGCCATGTTCTCGCCAAAGTGCTAATGAAGACTTACAAATGCTTTGCGATGTTCCATCTCGTTCATTCTTACTGAAATATACCACCTTGAAGTGTGCTTGTGCTTGTGTTGTTCTACATCCTGCACCATGCGCTTGCAGCACTGGGTTGAATTGAATACATCAACTGTCATTTCTCATGTCTACACCTGAGTGTATGCATGCGTGCATATCATGGAAAGAAACATGTCATCTTACGATTTCCAAATAGTGATGCATGTTAGCGTTGTAAATGCTAATGCTAAACATCACTGGTTTTGCTTGTCAATGACAACTTGAGCAAATCACAAGAGGTTTTCACAATTACAAGAAGCATGCATACATGATGCGGTTGACTTGACAAGAAATTCACACAAACATTTGTTGGTTCATTTATGTGCATGTCTCCTTTATGTATGGAACGCATCATTAGGACTCTAAGCTTACGGTTGAACATGATTGCAATGAAAGAAACCTTAATGAAACGATGAAAGAATCCTGAAAGAAGGTATGAGTGTATGCTAACATCACAAAAAGTGAAAGCTCTCAACAAAATTAACCATCCGTGAAAGTTCAAGATTGCGCGCACTGGCTGCAATGGACTTCGCGAAGCAAACCTAGCAAGTAAGACATATTGAAGTGCACGGTACGCTGAAAGGGGAAAAAATGTTTACGTGTATGAGATTGCTCTCAATCACAGCGTCAACTTTGTGAACATTCCATGGATTCATATTGCTCTTTTTATCATTATAATGTTGAATTGAACAATGCTCACTGTCATGCATAGTGAAACCCTCGACTTCAAAATGTCACAACCATCGAAGGTGTTGGAGCTTTGAATCATCGAATATTTCCATGCTTTCTGTTCTTTGTCACTGTCCGAAAATGTTTCTGACACTATTCATATCAGCATTTTAACCCATTGCAGCAAGAAAATTCCAAGGCTGTCGAACACTGTTGCATTCGTCGCTCCTAGTTTCCATCAAACGACGAAACAAACCTTCTCCCGGTAGATATACTGGCAAAGTGCCATGTAGGGCTTGACAACGGTCTTGCATGGCACGGTACGAAGAGCTTCCTTGTCAAGATGCGCCATGTTGCAGTTATCTGTAACTTAACCTTGCACAGGCCGTGAGCGTGTGTAAGGCATGAAACTCAGGAGGAAATAAATTTCGGAGGAGAGCAGAGAGATCCAGAAGCGTTGTGACTGAGAGGGCTGAAGAATGGAGAGCGAAGAGTACAACTTGCAAGGGCAGTAAATTTCGGAGGAGAGCAGAGAGATCCAGAAGCGTTGTGACTGAGAGGGCTGAAGAATGGAGAGCGAAGAGTACAACTTGCAAGGGCAGGCAAGGCCCGAGGGAGGAGGGGCAGCTCAGGGGGAAGCGTGGAAGGGAGGGGAAGGCGTGTGCCCCGGCTTCAAAATTTAAAAAGCCATTAATAAACAGGATTTGGACATGAACCTGAAATATTACTAATTAGATTTCAGGTATAGCTGAAAATCGTCATATGACCCCCCTTTCCCCACCCACCACCCTCCAGACTACAACTTCCACAAAAGACCCCAGAATGGGCCCCCGGCCAATCTCCGGACACTTAGCCTCCTGGCGGGCCTCCAGGGGGTCTGAGGCGGGGCTGAAGGCTGCAGTCGGTCTACTGACGGGCCCGGCCGGCAGGATCCGTCGAGAAACAGGGGGGTCAAGGGAGGTTTTCTTCCCCCTGGGAGAAATGTCCTATGGGTTTTTGGATCTGCGATATAAAAAAGTCTTGTCTCGGTCACGTGATGTGTCACGTGACCGGTCAGGTGAGCCTGTCAGCCGGGTCACGGCCCCTGTCAGCCGGCTGACATGTCACGGGCCTGCTGACACGGTCCGCTGACCGGTCACGGCCGCCCGGAGAGATCAGGCCCCCGGCCAATCTCCGGACACTTAGCCTCCTGGCGGGCCTCCAGGGGGTCTGAGGCGGGGCTGAAGGCTGCAGTCGGTCTACTGACGGGCCCGGCCGGCAGGATCCGTCGAGAAACAGGGGGGTCAAGGGAGGTTTTCTTCCCCCTGGGAGAAATGTCCTATGGGTTTTTGGATCGGGGTATTCGACAGAAACGCGCAGATTGTTTCGTTTCACAGACCTAAAACCTGAAGTATTTTAAAGGATACTCTTCTATGCCTTCACGGGTCCAAACAGGGCAATGTCATGTAAAGGGGGTGGGTACTATTTGGTACCAATTAATAATTATTAATAATAGTTTTATTCTTACGGTACAAAAGTACTTTTGAATCCGACCACCCCACCACTTCCCACTCATTAACCCCCCTAGTTCACTCCAACCACCACCCCTACCCCTCTTTGTACGAGAACGTATCTTCTCACAGGGGTGGTCGTCATACCCCTACAGTACCCCCTCCTTGCAGCCTGAGATACTATATCCAGCAGGGGTACTTCATCACTTTGTTGGAAAGTCTACAGTACCCCCTCCTGGCAGCCTGACATACTATACCCAGGAGGGGTGCTACATCACCTCGTCGGAAACCCTCAGTACGTTTCCAACGCACTCCTCCCTCCTTCACTCATCCCACATTGTTGCAGAGTATGTCATTGGCACAAAACTGTTGCAAACCTTGTTAAGGGTCGCACAATCTGTGGGAAACTCTGCAGTTCTCTATGTCATCTGTTCGTCAGACCATCTCTTACTTGTCAGAGCTACTCCCAATGTGATCCTCCACTACATGTTATGCCCATTGCACGTTGTCGGCACATTATTGGTATGAATTACTGACGTTGGTGAATGTTGTTATGGCAACTTTTATCGTTCAGTCCGTTCATGCGCGTTTATCTTGGAAGTACCTTTCTGCTACGTTGCAATACTAGTATGGAATTTGTAAACTCCTTGTTACAAGGCATGCATCACTCCACGTTTACTCCTTCACCTGACAAATACACGTGTCTCAACAACCTTTCCATCGCTTGCCGGATCTCGTCTATGTCCCTTTGGCCAAATGAATTCACTGCCATGTTACCAGACAGGCAGTCAGCTATTCCGCATAGAAATATGCCACATGACGATGTATCAGTCTGTCTCGGGATCTGAAAGTCGGTGAATAAGTTGAAAGTCGGTGAACAACATCGGCGATGTCAAGATTCTCTACTGACCTGGTTCGAAGTCATGTATTCCTGCTGCCAAACCTCCCCTCCATCTAATCCCTCTTGCTGCCATTGATATCGCAAGAAATCTGTCACCCAGGATAACTGGTTTGCTTTCGTGAAGAGATGCGCATACCTGCGACTATTTCCATATACGCCGATGGTGTGTCATGTCTGGGATCGTATAACCTGTCAATCCATCATTCCCAAGTAGGCAACCACCTTTCCTCATCCAAATGCAGTGTTCAATGTTTCCACACACACACCTGATCACTTTCGTCCGAGGCTCTACAACCATCAAACTCCAATGCACGCCTTGAATACTACCCGTGCCGTCCTGGTTCAGCTCACCCGTGTTCACAGGGATCATAATTCGCTTGTGAGTCGACCACGTCCCTGTTGGAAACCATCGTCGTAGTGAGTTGTAACCCTCAGCGATTGCGTCCTTCGACTGTCATGTCACATCAGAATGAATGGAATGTGGTAATCAATTGCTACCTTTGCAAGTTCGTGATATAGTCTCAACCTTGTGAAGAAGAAGGTAGATACAATGAAGTTGTTTCCTTCGCCATCCTCAGCCTGTGCTCCTCTCATTCGACGGTACGCCATTTCGCGTATGATTAGCAACTGTAAGAAAGCATTGATGGCCTCGTCTCGTACCCATTCACCATGTTGTAACACTCTGACGTCCTCGTTTGACAGAGTTGATTGTGAAATCACAAAACCCCGTTTCTGTGTTATGTACTCCATTACAACTTTCCTGCTGTACTGCTCTGTCCCGATCCATCTCTTGAGATATTCGCACCTTACATTTGTATCAAGTCGACGTGACAAATTTGACGGTCCTGGCTCTCCCAAATCTTCACCTTCTTCGGAGTCTTGTGACATTCCCGCAGCTTCCTGTACGTTCAGTTCTGCATTCAGGAAGTCTACCCCCGTTGACGGATTATGGTTTGCCACGTGAGGGGCGTTCTCTTGTTGCGCTTCATTGTTGCCTGTGTCGATCTTCTTGCAAGTACGTTTGTTGTGCCCGACCTCCCCACAGTTTCCGCAACATCGTTGTCGTTTTGGTGGAGGGTCGCTGTGTCCGTTTGTGTTGGCGATGTCATCATCTGTCATGCTTGAGGCAGGCAAGGAGCTTTTCTTCGACGACCCATGTCGCTTCTTCTCGGACAAACCCTTGTTGGGTATTCTGCCTTTCGGTCGTCCTGCACGCTTGGCTTTACACGGTGGAGGATCCAGCTTTGTATCGTCATTTCGAGGGAACCGTATGTCGTCTTGATGAGGAATCGATTGTCCAATTTCAAAGTCTTCGTGTTGAAAAGCGGCATGCATAGTATCACCCAACCAGATTTTGTCATACAGAGATGTGATGAGCTCTCTACCACTTGTCTTCCCCTTGTGTATCTTGTTATAGACAGATATAGCATGCATACAAGCTCTGCCTGTCTGCTCCCATTGCCAGCAAGGTCTACATTGTCGTTTTCCCAGACTTACGATGGACATAACTTTGTTTGACTGCGCAGTCCGCACCGTCACTGTCGTCACTCCTTCGTTACCAACAGTATCTGATACAACACATCTTGTGCTTGCCGTGCACGCCTTCTCATGCTCTTGCAAAACTTTCTTGCATAGGAACAGACTAGGCTCTTGCCCTGGTGGAGGGTTGTGAGTATGGTATAATTTCTGCAGTATTTCCATCCAACGCTCAGCCAGTATCTGGAAAAATCTCAATGGATCCGATGATCTGGACAGATTATGACGGAGCCTTGCATTTTCACTTTCAGTATTGTTGTTGCATCGTACTCCATAAGTCCTGATATATGAACCACGGTTGCCAGAAGAATCGTTTGGCTCTTTGCATTGCGCATACCTTGCCTGCTCAGTCCAAATGAACGACACACGATCATAAAACCCAGTGCTTACCCAACACTTGTGATCTATAGCATCGAGGTAATCATGTGCCACTGGATTGTGCTCTTGCAGGAGTGTCATAGCTTCGTCGAATTGGCGCACAGTCACTGCAGACTAATGTGTGTCAAGGACAAGTCATCATTTGTCAACAGACCTGTGCTTGCCAGAAGAATGGTTCAGTGGCAGGACATGTGCGTTTCCCTTTCTTGGTAAGACAAGGGGCATGTTGTTCTGTGAACATGTGTGACCCATCACGATTGGAATCGAAGATGATGACGATACCTCTACAATGTTGGTTGATGTTGCATAGCAAGTGGAAGCAACAGAAGATAACATCGGCTTCAGGCATAGCACGTCGCACCCCGGCCAGGATTGCCTTGCCCCGGTCGGTGATAATGGTCAAAGGCCCAGATTCGCGAGATAACCATTCGTTCAATCCAGTAGCCTTCAGTTGGTCCCACATGAAAGCAGTATTTTCTTCCGTCTCATCACCAGCCACGGAGCCTTCTTCTTTCCAGGAAGCAAACACCCCTGTTACCATTGCGTGTGAATCAAGCAAACAAGCCAAAGAGCATCAGAAGATACCTACTGCGAGTGGGACGATGGTATTAGTACCCAACCGCGCTTCAATCACCATTACTTTACCAGAATACCACCTGTATAGAATCATTACACTACAACAAAACCGGAAACAATAAGGAGTCAAGTGGTATACCTGTGTGTGATGTGACAGAAGTCCTGTCCAAGAAGGCGCAGACCAACCGTCTTCACCAAATGGATTATGGTTCCATTCGCAAGAAATGCTCCACTGAAAGAATTCCCCCTACTGGAACGTACCGGTGACATGACAACACCGCGGCTACCCTTGTTCAAGGAGGTATATTCCTCGATCCACTTCTCCAGAAGGAGATAGGAATCCCGATAATCGTCCCAAGACCCACTTTCAACCTGGGTTCGAGCCTTGAATATATTAGCAAGACTAACATCTACACCCAATTCAGACTTGATCGCAACTTGCAACTCCTTAGCGGTCATACGGGTTGGATGCAAACCACCGCCATCACCAATCGAGGGGGATAGCAATGAACGAAAGTATTCGTTATTCACCAAGAATCGTATAGTGCCCCTTCCCACAGAAGTACACATGGGTCTGCAATGTCGAGTAATGCTATTCTGCACATCTATATACCAGTAACTCTTATATCTCTGAGCAAGGCTCTCAGATTTCTTGACAAGCAAATGGTACCTGTCCACCGGCATTTACAGGATAAACGTGCTCTCATCCAAATGTTACCTGCATCCTTTACACGTACACAAAATCAGATATGAATTGAATCCTGAAGGAGCTCGTTGAACACGAACACCCTTGTTCCCATCAAGAAAGTTGATTGCTTGTACATAAGACGTACACTGTTTACGTTTGTGGAAACGTTTGCCTTGAAGCTTGGAAGCATGACATCCGGAAGGGACAATGGAAGAGGGAGTTCCTCTTAGCATATGGTGGACAGGGGAAAGGGGCGGGGCAGGGGCTGGCGAGATGGAATGCATCCCAGTAGAACCATATTTGTTCACAGACAGCACGGGACGAAGAGAACCTTGCTGAAAATCATCGTCTGACATACCCTCTATATCAAGAGGACTGCCTGAGTGATTACAATCAGGTGGACCAGCAACACCTGATTCAGGCACATGCTGTGAAGCATCATCATCACCTACTGGTTGTCCTGCCAGCATTGTTGTGTTACTAACATTCACCGAAGCTGGTTCTGCCAGTTCTTCGTACAGACGACTAGCCGCTTCCACGAGGTTGCCGTCAAGGCTCCATCCCACGATTTGATATCCCTTCGAGATAACTTGTCCTATACGAAGATTGCAAGGAAGCCCCAACAGAGAACGGACTGTTTCAACATGGTGCATGAACGATGTGGGCTTCTGAGCTGGCATGGGCGTCCGCGGCGTGCTGGAAAGGCCAGATTGATTGGCGGGAAAATAGTACCAAGTATAGCAGTTTGTACGGGGGCGTACTACGGTACTTCAGCAATAATTGTTTGTAAAATGGAATGTAACTTAAATTAGTACCGAAATAGATATTTTTATAATGTTAACAATAATTTAATAGGCGTTACTATCCATATAATTTGTACTATCTGTCTAATTGTCCTACATCCATATATTTCTGCGCGTTTATGTCGAATTCCCCTTTTTGGATCTGCGATATAAAAAAGTCTTGTCTCGGTCACGTGATGTGATGGAACGTATGCCAGCCGTGCCAGTCAGATAGCGCCGAGTTAACAAAAACTCTCCTGTAAACCAAGACGACTTACGTGGCAAGGCGGACGATGTAGCGTGTGGGACGAAGAGGGGGGCTTTCCTAGCCGTCTTGCTAAGGTCCTCTCATGTCTGGATGCTTGGGTTTCACATCCTAGCATACAGTCTATCTCTCATGTGCTCCTCAATTCTGGTTTTGTGTGCATTAATCTCGGTCTTGAGCAAAAACTGTCTTGTTACAACTAAGGTCGATGTGATATCTGCGTGACTTTGGACTAGTACAAGTCTAACAAACTTGTATTCTGTCGGTTATGGGCCCCGATTACATGCTCAATCATGTTGATCTTATATTTGGTTAGTTGAATTGTTTACTGGAGTTTTTTTTCTTTCTTGGTATTGTTTTCCCGTTGCTGTTGAAAATTCATGCAAATTCTATCAAGCTTTACACATTCGGATGACTCCTCTCTTCAATCAGGCTCTCTCTCTAGCCGCAAGTTGTTTAGGCCTCTCATCTCAGCCTCAATTTGTTTGATTGATCTTCGAATAGGAAAAACAAGCCTTTCCCCAGCCAGATTGGTCGGTCGAATATCTGCTTAACCGTGTGGAAACGCACTTGAAGCTGATTCGATTCTTATTTTCTTGATCTTTGAGTAGGATCAAATGGAACTCCCAGGAGATCTGGCGGAAGTTTCATGTCATGGAGCTAGGCTGTGGCATGCATAACTGGAGCTACTTCTGGATCGGCGAACAAGGTACTACTGCACAACAATCTTCAAATGCCTTGAAACGGATGTTCCAATCTTGCGGCAGCAATCTCTGGTCACAAGTTCTTTACGGTTCAAAAATTTATCTTTTGGTCTTCAAATGCCGGCGGGCACGCTCTCT
The DNA here is from genome assembly GCF_000315625.1 of Guillardia theta CCMP2712. NCBI lineage: Eukaryota > Cryptophyceae > Pyrenomonadales > Geminigeraceae > Guillardia > Guillardia theta. The sequence goes on from NW_005434307.1 coordinate 10,482, forward strand.
CTCCCTCTCCATCTCTCTTATCTTCTCTCTCTTCAGACTCTCTTATCCTATCCTCCATCTCTCGTCATTGCATCCGCTCGCCAGGCATCTCCCCTTATCTCTGTGCCGCACATCTAACAGCCCTGCATGAAAATCTTCTTCAGAATGGACAATCCTTGAATGGTTATTGCCCACTCAGCATGACTGTGAACTTGACGTTGTATCATCGTATCTTGACTTGGATCTGCTGTAATTCTCTTGGTTGAGTGACTTTCTGACGTCCGATGTAACGTACTATTTCAGAAACTCGGGGGGAGGATGGAACGTATGCCAGCCGTGCCAGTCAGATAGCGCCGAGTTAACAAAAACTCTCCTGTAAACCAAGACGACTTACGTGGCAAGGCGGACGATGTAGCGTGTGGGACGAAGAGGGGGGCTTTCCTAGCCGTCTTGCTAAGGTCCTCTCATGTCTGGATGCTTGGGTTTCACATCCTAGCATACAGTCTATCTCTCATGTGCTCCTCAATTCTGGTTTTGTGTGCATTAAACTCGGTCTTGAGCAAAAACTGTCTTGTTACAACTAAGGTCGATGTGATATCTGCGTGACTTTGGACTAGTACAAGTCTAACAAACTTGTATTCCGTCAGTGACCGGTCAGGTGAGCCTGTCAGCCGGGTCACGGCCCCTGTCAGCCGGCTGACATGTCACGGGCCTGCTGACACGGTCCGCTGACCGGTCACGGCCGCCCGGAGAGATCAGGCCCCCGGCCAATCTCCGGACACTTAGCCTCCTGGCGGGCCTCCAGGGGGTCTGAGGCGGGGCTGAAGGCTGCAGTCGGTCTACTGACGGGCCCGGCCGGCAGGATCCGTCGAGAAACAGGGGGGTCAAGGGAGGTTTTCTTCCCCCTGGGAGAAATGTCCTATGGGTTTTTGGATCTGCGATATAAAAAAGTCTTGTCTCGGTCACGTGATGTGTCACGTGACCGGTCAGGTGAGCCTGTCAGCCGGGTCACGGCCCCTGTCAGCCGGCTGACATGTCACGGGCCTGCTGACACGGCCCGCTGACCGGTCACGGCCGCCCGGAGAGATCAGGCCCCCGGCCAATCTCCGGACACTTAGCCTCCTGGCGGGCCTCCAGGGGGTCTGAGGCGGGGCTGAAGGCTGCAGTCGGTCTACTGACGGGCCCGGCCGGCAGGATCCGTCGAGAAACAGGGGGGTCACCCGAGAAGAACGGTGTACTAGCGGAGAAATGTCCTATGGGTTTTTGGATCTGCGATATAAAAAAGTCTTGTCTCGATCACGTGATGTGTCACGTGACCGGTCAGGTGAGCCTGTCAGCCGGGTCACGGCCCTGTCAGCCGGCTGACATGTCACGGGCTGCTGACACGGTCCGCTGACCGGTCACGGCCGCCCGGGAGAGATCAGGCCCCCGGCCAATCTCCGGACACTTAGCCTCCTGGCGGGCCTCCAGGGGGTCTGAGGCGGGGCTGAAGGCTGCAGTCGGTCTACTGACGGGCCCGGCCGGCAGGATCCGTCGAGAAACAGGGGGGTCAAGGGAGGTTTTCTTCCCCCTGGGAGAAATGTCCTATGGGTTTTTGGATCTGCGATATAAAAAAGTCTTGTCTCGGTCACGTGATGTGTCACGTGACCGGTCAGGTGAGCCTGTCAGCCGGGTCACGGCCCCTGTCAGCCGGCTGACATGTCACGGGCCTGCTGACACGGTCCGCTGACCGGTCACGGCCGCCCGGAGAGATCAGGCCCCCGGCCAATCTCCGGACACTTAGCCTCCTGGCGGGCCTCCAGGGGGTCTGAGGCGGGGCTGAAGGCTGCAGTCGGTCTACTGACGGGCCCGGCCGGCAGGATCCGTCGAGAAACAGGGGGGTCAAGGGAGGTTTTCTTCCCCCTGGGAGAAATGTCCTATGGGTTTTTGGATCTGCGATATAAAAAAGTCTTGTCTCGGTCACGTGATGTGTCACGTGACCGGTCAGGTGAGCCTGTCAGCCGGGTCACGGCCCCTGTCAGCCGGCTGACATGTCACGGGCCTGCTGACACGGTCCGCTGACCGGTCACGGCCGCCCGGAGAGATCAGGCCCCCGGCCAATCTCCGGACACTTAGCCTCCTGGCGGGCCTCCAGGGGGTCTGAGGCGGGGCTGAAGGCTGCAGTCGGTCTACTGACGGGCCCGGCCGGCAGGATCCGTCGAGAAACAGGGGGGTCAAGGGAGGTTTTCTTCCCCCTGGGAGAAATGTCCTATGGGTTTTTGGATCTGCGATATAAAAAAGTCTTGTCTCGGTCACGTGATGTGTCACGTGACCGGTCAGGTGAGCCTGTCAGCCGGGTCACGGCCCCTGTCAGCCGGCTGACATGTCACGGGCCTGCTGACACGGTCCGCTGACCGGTCACGGCCGCCCGGAGAGATCAGGCCCCCGGCCAATCTCCGGACACTTAGCCTCCTGGCGGGCCTCCAGGGGGTCTGAGGCGGGGCTGAAGGCTGCAGTCGGTCTACTGACGGGCCCGGCCGGCAGGATCCGTCGAGAAACAGGGGGGTCAAGGGAGGTTTTCTTCCCCCTGGGAGAAATGTCCTATGGGTTTTTGGATCTTGAATTTTTTGCCGAGCTTTT
>NW_005434306.1:0-12919 GCF_000315625.1 Guillardia theta CCMP2712
TGAGGTCTTGTCGAACGTTGGAGCATCCTAGTGGAAGCGAGTGAGTGAAGAAGAGGCAAGTCAGAGTTCTTGTGGGGAATGAGGAGAGGGGCTTGAGAGGAGGAGGAGGAGGAGGAGGAGGAGGAGGAGGAGGAGGTGGTGGTGGTGGTGGTGGTGGTGGTGGAGGAGGAGGAGGAGGAGGAGGTGGTGGTGGTGGTGGTGGAGGAGGAGGAGCAAAGGGTATGGGTGTACTTGATCTCCAGCGACATGAAGGCAGTGACAGACACATCGGACCAGGAGGTCTGCAGGAAGGCTAAGCAGCTGCCGCAACCTCCTCTGTTCTCCTCTCCTCCCCTCTCTCACTTGTATCTAGACCCTCCACATTGATGCAGTCTTCCGGTAGATCGCAGCCGCTCTGCCATGGCAGCGTCAGGCTCCCACGTGAGGCGTCGAGCTGTTTGCCTGCCGCAGGGAGACAAGGAGGATTTCATCTGCTTCCTCGCGACTCATCGAGACCTGTACAGCTGTCAGACCAGCCTCCCCTGCCCCTTCCTTCTGATCCTGCCGCTGCTGCCGCTGCCGCTGCTGCTGCTGCTCTTCGCTACTGTGCATCTGCTCTGCTGCCCTCTCCTGGAAAAGAATCTCTGGCATCCTGTCCTTCCCATGATCTGGTAAGATACATCTGACCTCCTTTCCTCCTCTCCTCCTCTCCTCCTCTCTCCTGTCCTGCCCTGCCCTCTCCTCGCTCTCATTTCTGGTGACGTTCACATCAGGATCCGCACATCCGGTAGACCAGAGCCTGACACTGAGCGGCCGGGCCGGGCCCGCCGGCCCGGGCCGCGTCACTACTTGCCAGTACACTGACCGTACGGAATGCCAGGCTGAGTGGCTGAGTGCCCGGCCGGACCTTTACTCAAAGTTAAGTTAAAATCAGTACGAGGACAATCAGGAGAGTCGAGGAGGCTTGAGGCGAGTCTGACTGTGAAAGAAGGAGGACGAGCTCCGACTCTCTTTACAGAGCTCCGACTCCGGCCCGCCGGCCCGCCGGCCCGGTCACCGGGTCCGTATTCCCGGACGGTTACTAGTGACCTTGAACAGTCAAACATGTCAATCTTTTTTCTTGAGCAACCGCAGGGAGAAAATGATGGCGGAAGTTGGAAGAGGAGAGTAGAGGAGGACTAGAGTAGGAGAGTAGAGGAGGAGAGTAGAGGAGGACTAGAGTAGAGGAGGAGAGTAGAGGAGGAGAGTAGAGGAGGAGAGTAGAGGAGGAGAGTAGAGGAGGACTAGAGTAGAAGAGGAGAGTAGAGGAGGAGAGTAGAGGAGCCTGTAGAGGAGGAGAGTAGAGGAGGAGAGTAGAGGAGGACTAGAGGACTAGACTCAGAGTAGAGGAGGAGAGTTGCCAAGTTGAGGAGGACTAGAGTAGAGGAAGAGAGTAGATGAGGACTAAGACTCCTTTGTTTGACACCCTCCGAGAATCTGAGCACGAGAGGAGAGGAGCTGCGTTGGACTGCTGACGAAGTTTGCTAACTTACAGACACTAAGGAACCTTTTGAGAAGCCGAGGAATGAGCGTACTTACAGAGAGCTTGGCGGACAGAGAGAGGTCTGTTGAGAGAGGCGCTAGCCAGGGTCGTCATGCTCTCTTGGAGCAGGTGGATTGCGCATGCTCTCCATGTCAACAGCGTGACTACTCCTGGTCTACTCGGGTCAGTTCAGTCGCGCTGGGCTGACATCTTGACGCCTCTATGGCAGGATCGCAGCCTATCCGCAATACGAGAAGGCGCTCAAAGGAGGCTCGCGGAAGGAAGGTACCTGCCTGCCTGCCTGCCTGCCTGCCTGCCTGCCTCCCTCCCTCCCTGCCTCCCTGCCTCCCTGCCTCCCTCCCCCCCTGCCTGCCTGCCTGCCTGCCTGCCTGCCTGCCTGCCTGCCTGGTGGTGGTCTTCGTCTTTCTTCTTTTCACCTCCTCCCTCCAGGAAGGTTCTACTTCGACCCTCGAGTGTCGACGCAGAAAAGCGGTCCGTATCCGGGGATAGATGGGGCGCCAGGTGAGGAGAGGAGAGGAGAGGAGAAGAGGAGGGGAGGGGAGGGGAGGGGAGGGGAGGGAAGAGGAGAGGAGAGGAGAGCAGAGGAGTGGAGAGGAGGAGCAGAGGAGGGGAGAGGAGAGGAGAGGAGAGGAGAGGAGAGGAGAGGAGAGGAGAGGAGAGGAGTGAGAGTGGGGAAGGAGATCAGTCTTGGTCGGTCACTACGAGAGTTTCAGATCTTAGCCTCCACAAGTATCCTGGCAGCGCAAAACAGTTTCGAAGCTACTCGGATATCAAGAACGACAAGTCGTGACCTGCATCGCCCATACCAGCCATGCAAGTTTGACCTCCTCCTGCTGCAGAACCATGCACGTCCGACCCAAGAAGGGCCCTGTGGATCTCTTCATCCAGCCGGTGCTTGCTCTTTGCTTCTCCTCAGCCACAGCTGACTCTCCCTGCTCTGTAGAACACTGCCAGCCAGTACATCGGGTGGAAGGTTCTCGACTCTAGCCTGTCAGTGTAGCAGTTGGAGGCGTCAGTGTTGTTCGTTTGACCCCTTTGGTGACTTTAGATACGTGAAAGACATCTACGACCCCGTCACTAACTACACCGGTGAACTCTCCCTTCTCCTTTCTCCCCAGCTCTCTACCCACAGCTCTCCTCCCTAGCTGCTGCTGTGCTGTTTCTGACGGTCCGACCGTACGGTCTCGTTCTCAGGGCTGTACAAGCCCAAGATGGGATCGCGAGAGACGAAGTATGCTGAGAGTTTAATCCTCGGGCCAAGGGCGATCTAGGGGGCCGGGGGACCGTGACGTGACTGACTGATGCCACTCAAGATACTAAAAATCGATATCAGTGCGATCCTACTACAGTACGTCTGTCATCGCACCGTGGCCTACGCCCGGCCGTGCCGGACGCCGTTGCCGCGGGCCCGGTCACCGATGTCCGGTCGCTGCCAGTGCACGCGTACGGTCACCCGGGGGCCCGGTATTATTAGGCAGACCACGGCGGCAGGGTGGGCCCGACGGCCCTCCGAGTACCGTGACGGTTCACGGTTTTCCCGGCGACGGCCGGGCCCCGGCGGTGCGACAGAGAGAGACTGAGAGAGCCGCTGAGCCGCCGGCCGGGCTTTTGAAAGACTCGTAGTAAAATTGAAACTCAAGTTGAAAAGGCAAGTTATAAAAGCAGTACTGAGGGGTACTGATTTTAACTTAACTTTGAGTAAAGGGATTGACTACTGAGGACTATTCCGACCTTCAAGGTCTATTAGAGCACCCGCGATGATGGCAGCGTAGGACAGGGAGGCCTTGAGCTGACGGAAGATCCTGGACCGAATGCGTTTGCAAGTCGGATCACCTGAGACGTCTTGCGAGGCCGAGAGACCATCCAGCGCTGCCGTTTCCTTGTTCGCCGAGCGATCCGCCAGCCACCACAGAAAGCGCAATGCATCATCCTGCAAGAGTCCATCAGTGCTGGCGATGATGGGAAGAAAGCCCTTTGGCGGGACGTGCAGAGCATATGCATTACGGTGCCCTCGGATCTTCCTCTGTGCTGCTGCTTGCAGTTTACTCCGAGCCAGGTCCGGTATCCCATCATTGTCAAAAACATGTGACATGCTGAAGTCCAGGATTAACCCATGCCATCGGCCTGTAGTAGCCTGCAATTGCGGAAGTTCAAAATCCCCTACGTGATGATCGTCAGGGCCATGCTGGGAAATGTTCCGCCTGGTGCCGGGAACGCCTTGCACGTGGACGCGACATCTCACTCCTGAATCTTTGATGAGGGTACTGAGGGCGGCATTGCACTTCTCATGCGCATCCGTCCATAACGGGCTGCGGTGCCTGCAGGTTGCCATGTGTGTGGCCCCCCCAGGTGCGGGTTTTTCTCTTCTCGGCGCCGTTTGGCCTCGGGCCTGTGCGATCGGACCGCTACTACGGAAAGGTCGGAAGAGAGGGCACTGAATTAAAACCAACGATGGGAGGTACACGATGGGGGAGCTGGATTGTTGTATCCATGCTCAGGATGCAAGCCTGATGTACCATCATCTTTGCGCGAATGAGTATTTAGAATCGGAAGGATACAACGCCTGTGAATGTTGGCAACGTGGGGAAACAGCGATTTCCTCAATTTCTTAGGATAAGCTTGCATCCCTCGCAAGAAGTCATCTCGAGGGATCTGATCATGGCGCAATACGCTATGTGTTGATGTGCGAAACTGACAATTTTCAGGTCATCCCCACTATCTTCGTGGCTCTTTATGTTACATGGAACTTGTACAGTGATGGACTAACTCTTTCTCGAGAGCTCTTCCTTACGTCAATTGTAAAACGATTTCAAGTGCCACGGAATAGCACGACAACAATTTGGCCAGACCAATACATCAAGAATTTCGCCAAGTCACCTGATGATGACTTCATCAAACAGAAGCCGAGCTTCATACACTCTCTGCCCACTTGCAGAGATTTGTCATTTTTCGTGCTTTCTTCACGTTCTGCGCATGAGAGTGAACAATCCAACTCGTTTACTGCATCGTCAATCAAGATCTTGCAACCGTGCACTTGCTCAGATGTAACTCGTCGAGCTCGAACAGGAAACCTTCGTTCCGGACCAGGTCTCTTCATATGATCAACTTGCTGATCTCTCACCAAGATCATTCCATTTCTGCTTGTTTGTCGCAATGCAATGGCCATTATCGGCTGGCAAGCATCCGGGGGGTTGAATACCGCTGAGATCGAAAACGTTGTTGTTGTTGTTTTATGCTTCAGGGAACCCCATTCAGACACTTGTGGCCGCAGGGCGCACTCTGCATGACATGCTGGTGCTATGACATTGAGAATCGTCGGGTTAGCGCGACACTCCAGGTCAAACAACCCAAGCAGAGAGTGCGATGGATCGTGGTGATGTACTAAGACTTAGAGCGGTGAACGAACCCAACCAGAATCATCTCCTCACTAGTATTCGTTATGTTGCTTTGACAAGACTAAAGGAGAAACGGCTCACGGTCGTCGCCTGCTTGCTCCCGTTGCAAGCTTCTTCGTTCCGAGTCCCCTCCCGCCCTTCCCCTCCCGATCTAGACTTCCTCTCCCTTGCAAGCTTCTTTGTTCCAAATGTCACCTCTCCCATCTTCTCTTCACCGGATCGATACGACACAGGCATTCGGAATATAAATACGTTCCTTCAATTTGTTCGGAGAGACATCATAATGCCAATCAAATACAGAATACATGTAATCTGCAACTTTGTCGGATATCCATGAATCAGATGGCTGCCATGCAGATCGTATGGTATCATTCCAAAGACACCTCAATTCCACTGTCAAGTCTCCCCGTCGCCTCAGGTGCATTGCTTTCTGTCACAAGGCGCGCTGAACCGCAGAATGGTTCTGTTTTCAATCCAATCTCCACTATGATTAGCACTCTTTTACGCGTACCCGTCTGAGCCTTGCCTCCCTCGTTACCGCGTTTCCTCCTCTTGAATTCTGGTTCGACAATTGACGGGACTGTGGCAAACCATTTTCTACCTGCCCTCAAATGCAAGACCAGCCATTCAGTGTTGGAGGTTCTTGGCACCACAAATCTTTTGCGAGCTTTTTTTGATAACGCCGATACCATGCACAGGTTGACATCCAGATCCTGTGACACTAGCCCTGAAAGGACGTCGAACAAGTATTTCGGGGCAAGAGGAGAGGATAAGTTCTTGAACTCCGCTCCACCCTTCCACCTCTGCTTGTTTGCACAAGTCGGCCCTGCGAATGTGCCATCCCTGCCCTGTACATCTTTGTTACGTGTATAAAAGCCCAAGATAGCGGACAGGGAATGATCCTGCTCGCTCTCCTTGACAGGGACAAGGTTGCTCACGCACGAGGTTAGCATCTCTGCAAAGATTTCCTTGTTTGGAATAGAAGCAAGAATACCGTTCACACTTCTCTCGTCTGTTATACCGCAATGAAAAGCGATTCGCTTCAGAAGGTTCTGAGGACGAGACCAGCTGCTGATCATCATGACCACTGCCCCAAACGACTCCAGGAGATTCCCGTCTCGCTTCCACGCATCCAAACTCAGAGGATCATGTCCCAACGACTGATTCTTGTGAATCATCTGCAAGACCGCAAGCGCTGACTCATTAGAGAAAGGTCTCCCACCTCCTGCACAAACAGCTGTCGTTATGGGATCGAGCACTGCAGGAGGAAACCTCGAAGTTATCTCGGAAAGCATGGTGCCTTCCATCCACGGATTCTCGTGCTTTATACTGACCTCCACGATTGATTCGTCACTGTCACGGGCTGGCGGATCCTCCATTTTCCATATATTCAGCTGAGCAAACCCCTGGGAGATATGCAGCTGAGAGACGGCTTCATGTGCAGCAATCTGAAACATGCAGTATTTTGACTCTACCCTCCAATTCGGTTTGCGCGCCCTGACTGTATTATGGACCAATAATGATATCCGTCGGAGAACTACATGTGCTTCGGCGTTCATATATCGGGAGTCTTTCAGGACCTCAGTCACAAAAAGGTCGCAGATCATTGGATTGACGCAGTCCAGTAGCTTGGGTACCAGTGCCTCCCCGAAAATCCTGTTCAGGGCCTTTTGAGCTCTCTTTGACGGCAAGATATATGGAGGAAGAGAGCGATGTGTCAAGCAGAGCATTATTCGACCAGCCTCGCGACTGTGTTCAGACACTCGCGCATCCTGTACGAAATTCATGACCAGAGTGTTGGTCCCCAACATGATGCAGTTGATTCCAGAGTTGGTCAATAACCTTTTCAAGAACACGAGCTTTGCGATTATTGAGAAAAAGCGAGCATCGTCTTTCCGAGGAGGAATCACCTCGTCCACAAGCACCCAACGCGTTTTCCACTCAGCTGCCTCTTCTATAGAAACGGGGGCGATGGTGGTCAACTCATCCCACAGCCAGCCAAGGACTCCCAGCACATGCCACCTGCTTGGTTGTCCGGTGCTGAAATTGAAATTCAATGCGGTCAGAGGATCTGTTTTCTTCATCGACCCGACATACTGCCTTGTCAAGATGCTAAGATCGCACTCTAATGCCTTGCTCATCAGTTGCGTGATCAACTGCAAGTTCTGGTAGATGGGTTGCACTTGGTATGTCTGGTCCCCTTCTACAGGGTTGAAGAGAAACAAAATGCTGTCATCTACATTCCGAACAAAGTAATCGGCAGCGCAAAGAGACTTTCCACTCCCAGAGCAAGCTTCTACTAAGCAGACGTAAGTTTCCTTATCGTTTCGCGCTTTCATGACCAGTTTGTTGATTGGGTTCAAATCACTGAATTGCTTGCTTGGTTGTACCCATGATGATGTTGGCTTCCATCCTCCATCAAGGCTCTCTTTCAAGCCTTTCCTCAACTTCTTCGCCATTTGTTTTACGTTGACTTTAGCGGCCATTTTACACAGAACTGCACCAAACGCAGTCAGGGTATTCAACTCCGGGCCAGCATAAAGGCTCACCTGAAAGGAACTTGCCTGCGCCATCACACTGGTGTGAGATCAGAGCATACCTTGCAACCTCGAGCTCCCTGCTAAGTCGAGCAGCATCTTCCCCTGTTGCATTTCTGAGCAATTCACTCACAGTTGCCACAGAGAGATTGAGATTCGCCTCCGTCAAATTTCTTTTAGCATGCGCCAACTCCTCGTCGCCTTCAAACTTGGCTAGCTTAAGCTCATCTTTACTCAGCTGCACTTGTGCCTCCGCTGTCTTCTTGTCGTTGCCTTCAAACTTGGCTAGCTTAAGCTCCTCTTTACTCAGCTGCACTTGTGCCTCCGCAGTCTTCTTCTTGTTGCCTTCAAACTTGGCTAGCTTAAGCTCATCTTTACTCAGCTGCACTTGTGCCTCCGCTGTCTTCTTGTCGTCGCCTTCAAGCTCGGCTAGCTTAAGCTCATCTTTACTCAGCTGCACTTGTGCCTCCGCTGTCTTCTTCTTGTTGCCTTCAAGCTCGGCTAGCTTAAGCTCATCTTTACTCAGCCGCACTTGTGCCTCCGCTGTCTTCTTCTTGTCGTCTTCAAGCTCGGCTAGCCTAAGCTGCTCTTTTCTCAGCCGCACTTGTGCCTCCGCTGTCTTCTTCTTGTCGCCTTCAAGCTCGGCTAGCCTAAGCTGCTCTTTTCTCAGCCGCACTTGTGCCTCCGCTCTCTTCTTGTCGCCTTCAAGCTCACTGTCAGCTCCCTTGAGCACAGTCAGATCGTGCTCTGCCTCCCTCAGCCGGACTAGAGCCCGTGCCTTTTCAACATCGCCCGACTTGGCAAAGAACTCCTGCTGTGCCTGAGCGACTTTCGCAAGTGCCTGGGCAAGGTAGTCGGGACGGTTCGAGTCTCGGCCAGATCTTTGTTCCATCTCTCAGAACAACCAAGAAAGGCAGATCACAGTCTGACAACCAAGAAAGGCAGATCACAGTCTGACAACCAAGAAAGACAGATCACAGTCTGACAACCAAGAAAGACAGATCACAGTCTGACAACCAAGAAAGACAGATCACAGTCTGGCAACCAAGAAAGACAGATCACAGTCTGACAACCAAGAAAGACAGATCACAGTCTGACAACCAAGAAAGACAGATCACAGTCTGACAACCAAGAAAGACAGATCACAGTCTGGCAACCAAGAAAGACAGATCACAGTCTGACAACCAAGAAAGACAGATCACAGTCTGACAACCAAGAAAGGCAGATCACAGTCTGACAACCAAGAAAGACAGATCACAGTCTGACAACCAAGAAAGACAGATCACAGTCTGGCAACCAAGAAAGGCAGATCATTCTGCTTTATTTTATTAACTGAAAAAGATCATAGTCTTGGGTTGAGTATAAACAGAGAAGTAGTGCTGCACCCCAGAATTTACCATGAGAGGATGGGGTAGTCTACTAACTAATTTGTAAAGCCTTCTTATTATGGTACAATTTTATAAAACAATTTTAAAGCTTTTTTCATAAAATTTAAAACTTTTTTTTATAAATTCTTTAAAACTTTTTATAAAATTAAAAAGCATCCGCCATGAGCCTCCCTTGTTCGGGGCACGTCGCACCGCTCTGTACTGCCCTAACCATGACTCGCGAACAGCGAGCCCGCAGCAGCATGTGCAGACATCAGATGTTCACCGAACATCATCATGGGAAATTCCTGAGGTGTAGAGATGATGATTCTTGAGGAGTGCTTCGTACCGTGTGTGAATCTCACGAAAAATCGTTTGGTAATCGAAGAGCATCAATAATACAAGTGAAAACCACCATCACAGGGATACATTGCAATCGAAACCGGAGCGTAAAATACCCTAAGCTATCTGCGATGCATGACAGGGAAACTGAGTTGGAGTAGATAGACGGAGACTACACACAAGACGACAGGGAATCATCATCTGACGGTGACTGGAATGTTAAAAAAGCCGAACAGTCACCAGTGAGCTCAAGAACACATGTCTTCACGACGATGTCTGATAGGTTCGCAAGAAATACAGTGCATTTTAGCAGTGAGCTGCTCGATTGCTTGAAACCACGATGATCCACAGCACTATCGAACGATAACAAGCAAGTCCAGTGGTTCGTGAAGGGTTCCTCATACGTTTTCAAGAATGTGTTGGAACGATGAAACATGTTGCAAATCACCAAGGTCTATGCCATTTGATCACATGATGCATCATGTAAATATTACTGGTGTGAACTTTTTCAGATTGTGTCTTCATCAATGAGCCGCTGCCAAGCAGATGATACGGTCACAGCAAACATGAGCACTTTGAAGATGCTGAAATTCCAGGCCATACAGCATTTATGATGTGGCCACATGTCACATTCTTCGTGGTTAACACAGATACAGCTTCGCCAGGCACAAGATGGAACGTCGTCAGGATGACAAGGAGGTCGCTTGTGCTTTTACCCTGATGATTGAAACGCTTATAATAAAGATATGATAACCTGAATGTGTAATGCTGTTTATTGATTCACAGTGTTTGTGGTCCGTTTACAATCATCGAGTGCTTGCTCTGTTGAACAAGGCACTCCTCTGTAGAGCCAAATGCGACAAGAACTCTACGGTTGCATGGTAGCATTGCGAACTGTCCAAACAAGGCAGGATTGATTCGAAGAACATCTCATTTATTGATACTAAAATTCATCTGCACATTGTTTCATTTCTGATTAGGTTTCTGCAGCGTTGTGGAAATGTCATGATACAGGAAGAAGTTGCAGTGCAGAAAAATCATCCAACGTCATGAAACATGGAAACGCAATGGTCAATGCACTTGATCATGGATATAGTGATTCATGATCAACTACGATTCTTTAAAGTCATCTATTCTGGCAGGTAGAGAAATCCTTTGTGCAACCGTCTTTTCATGCATCGTTGAACGGTTGAGTACATTTTAAAGGCTTTTCTCTATAGAAAAGTGAGGTGCATGAATCCTGACCGTAAGACTAGAAAGAATTGAAAGTGAGTGATGACATGAGAACACATATCTAGACAGCAAGTCGTATAAGGTACAGCTGGATACAAATTTCTCACAAATCATGCATTCGAGCTCAACGTGCAACCTACGGCAATCTGAAAGAAGGGTCAATCAGAGTTGATTCTGTTCAATGGTGCATCCATTTTTAGTTGCTTACCTGTTCATGAAAATTTAATCTTGTCTTCAAAGAATATTTGCAAGTACACTCGCGGATTGTTTGAACCAAGGGTGCATATTCCAGTACACGATGGATGATTCAAACCTTGGCCCAACCAGCAGAGTTGAGAAAGAAGCTCGATCATCTCTTACAGGTATGATATGAGATCTTCATCTCATTCCTATCTCAGTTGGGTTGGATTCGAAGTATCTCATTATCAAGGTTCATCCTCGCGAGTCAGGAAGGCACCATTTCATCGCCTCTTGCTCGTCCATGGAGAAGCTTGGGGAATGAGAAAAGGGGGCTACCCCCCACCCCGTATCGCAAAGTTTCAAACTGTTTCAAAGGTGGGTAGTTGAGGGTGCTCCACCCCCACCCCACCCCCAAACGATACTCAAACGGAGGGGTTCTCGGAAGTCGAAGTTCCGACCAGTTTGGCCCTCGTGACTCCGGGTGTCCAAGCAACCAAATTCAACTTGCAAATCACCCTACCCCTCTTTCAGTTTGGCCCTGCCGCCGGCCGGGCACAGCAACTTCCCGCGGCCGCCGGTTGTCACGGAACCGATTTTCAAGTTGACGGAGCGCATGCCAGCCGTGCCAGTCAGATAGCGCCGAGTTGACAAAGACTCTCCTGTAAACCAAGACGACCTTAAGTTACGTGGCAGGTGATGGATTGTATGCTGTAGCGAAGTAAAGAGCAGGTTGGTGATCGACTTGACTTCAAGGATCAGTAAGTATTTACGAAGTAGAATAGAGGAATAGAATAATGAATGAAGCTAGGTAAGGATAGAGTTTCGAGAGCCTGAGAGAGGATAAGGAAGGAGAGAAGGAGACAGAAGAGGAAGAGGAAGAGGGGGAAGGAGAGAGAAGAGGAAGAGAGAGTGTTCACCAGGGGTACAGTCCACTCCATCCCATTGCAGCGAACAGTCGTAATAGAACGTTCGGCGACGATTCCATCGGACCGGAACCGTTCCAGTACAGTTACATTCTCTCACTGCCGTTTTCCGAAGTTCTGGCCAAGTCTGGGCTCTGATTGGGAGTCCTGGCAAGTCACTCAATCCTTCAGGGATAGGAAATTGGCCTACTACACCTGTTTAGTTAGATTCATGTGTTGATAAGGCCAAGAGGTTTTGTCATGAGGTCAAAGGATTTCTGATTAGCCTGCCATGATGATCAGTGTACAACAGTCTGTAGTGCAAGACTGTTGTTCGAAGTTCATGGCTTGGTTCTGTTCTGGTCTGGTTTCGTGTGCATTAAACTCGGTCTTGAGCAAAAACTGTCACAGTGTTGTCATTAAGGTCAATATGCCATGATACTGATGATCTGCATTACTTCAGGCCGTGCCAGTCAGATAGCGCCGAGTTAACAAAACTCTCCTGTAAACCAAGACGACCTTGTGACGTGGCAGGGCGGGAATGTAGCACACGTGACGAAGTAGCCGCCTTGCTGACTCTGAGAGGTGCTAGGATGATGAAACCTAGGCATGACTCAGTACAAGTCTGACAAACTTGTACTAGTGTAGTCCGTCAATCGGACACTGAATCGGAACATTGAATTCTGCCCTCGGAGTTTGCTATCATGAGTCAAGTTGGAATTAGTCCTTGAAATTTCTGTCCCACCCCAGGATGGGAGAAGAAAATGAGGCGGACTTGGTACTTGTTCACAAGGCATACAAAGGAAATGCAGGAGGGAAGGGGGGGGGGAGAGAGAGAGAGGAGGGAGAGGAGGGAGAGGAGGGGGAGAGAGAGGAGGATGAGCGAGAGAGGTTGAGGAAGGTGGGGCGAAGCGGGGAGGGAAGAAGAAGAAGCGACATATGACGCCTCCAACTGCAGGATGAAAGAAGAAACCAAGTGAGCAAAGTAGCTGGAGAAACGAGGCGATGCCGCATGACGATGTTGTTCTTGGAGTGAGTCACTTGTAGCATGCCTGCTGTTTGTAATGATTCTCCTGCTCCTACTCCTGCTCCTGTTCGTGGTCCTACTCCTGCTCCTTCTGCTCCTCCACTAGGTCATCGCAGCCATTGGCTCTCCCTTCGTCCTCTCCTTCGGTCTCCTCTTGTGGGAAAAGTGGACCGGGAGTGCTATCCTCCTCAACGCGGTGAGATGATGCTGGTGCTGGTGCTGGTGCTGGTGGTGGTGGTGGTGGTGGTGGTGGTGGTGGTGGTGGTGGTGGTGGTGGTGGTGGTGGTGGTGGTGGTGCTGGTGGTCTTTGTCTCTGACTTGGCTCCTTTGGGGCAGGTCAAATGCTCCGTCGCTCTTGTCCTCTTCCTCTGCATCGTCCCTGCGAGGTTGGAGATGTGGGAGAAGCTGGTGGGA
>NW_005434305.1:0-1680 GCF_000315625.1 Guillardia theta CCMP2712
ACCGCTCCCCGGCCTTGATCGTGTTGTCGCGGTTGTCGGCCGTCATGCTCGCCAGCGCCCTGCATGCTGCCTCCTGTACCCCCGCGTGCTCCCCGTGCCTCTCCATCGCCCCGACGGCCGCCCCTACTGCCCCTGCCTCCCCGGCCTTGATCGTGTTGTCGCGGTTGTCGGCCGTCATGCTCGCCAGCGCCCTGCATGCTGCCTCCTGTACCCCCGCGTGCTCCCCGTGCCTCTCCATCGCCCCGACGGCCGCCCCTACTGCCCCTGCCTCCCCGGCCTTGATCGTGTTGTCGCGGTTGTCGGCCGTCATGCTCGCCAGCGCCCTGCATGCTGCCTCCTGTACCCCCGCGTGCTCCCCGTGCCTCTCCATCGCCCCGACGGCCGCCCCTACTGCCCCTGCCTCCCCGGCCTTGATCGTGTTGTCGCGGTTGTCGGCCGTCATGCTCGCCAGCGCCCTGCATGCTGCCTCCTGTATCTCTTGGTCCTCAACATTGTTCTCCATTGCCCCGACGGCCGCCCCTACTGCCCCTGCCTCCCCGGCCTCGATCGTGTTGTCGCGGTTGTCGGCCGTCATGCTCGCCAGCGCCCTGCATGCTGCCTCCTGTACCCCCGCGTGCTCCCCGTGCGCTGTCATCCCCATTACTACTGCCTGCAGTGCTCTCACGTTTTTTGCTCTCTGCTGGTTTGGTGTGTTACCATTCGTCAGGCTTCTCAGTAGTTCGTTTCCTTTCTTCTGTATCCCAGCATACTTCGGATGCCTCTCCATCCCTCTCACTACCGCCTTCATCCCTCCTGATCTTCCCACTTTGATCTGGTACTTCGCATCGCTTGCAATGATGCTTTTCAGCGCTCCAAATCCTGCCTCCTGTACCCTGACATCGTCCTTTCCTATCTTCATCTCGTGGATCACCGTGTCTATCCTTCCATCAATGTCTTCCTCCGACAGATTCGTCACGTTCTCCCCAAGCCTCCTAATGCTGACGTGCCCCTCCTCATCTGTCCCTTGTTCCCTCCTTTGCTTCTTCTCTTCCTGCCTCCCCGGCTGTTCCTCCCTCACACTCCCAAGAACTATCGCCAGCTCGGAGAACCGCGGTCGCTCCATGTCGCTCGCCCTCCAGCAGCTCTCCACCATACCCCACAGCCCTTCCTCGCATCCTCCTTCTATCTCCTCTTCTCTCAGTCTCCCTCCCCCGCACACGTACACGATCACCTGCTCGTCCTCCGTCATCTGGTAGTAGGGGATCTTGCCTGACGTCAGGAGCTCCCAGCACGTGACCCCGAAGCTCCACACGTCGCTCTTCTCCGAGTACCGTCCTCTCTGCAGTGACTCTGGCGGCATGTACCGCACTGGCCTTGCTTGTCCTGCCGCTACCGTAGCGTGAGTGCAGTTGGCGAGCTCCTCTGCCAGCCCGTAGTCCGTCACCTTCACCGAGGTCTTCCGCACGTCCTCCTCGTCGAAGCCGAAGAGCAGCACGTTCCTCGCCGCCAGGTCCCGGTGCACGACCCCGTTCTCTGCCAGATGCTCCATGCCCTGCGCAATCTGCTGCATCATCACCACCTGATGCTCTCTTGTCAGCTGTCCTTCCAGCCTTTCAAACGCGTCGCTGAGCGATCCGTGCTCGGCAAACTCCGCCAGCAGCATCCGGCAGTCCTCCTCCTGGGTCTGCCCCATGTACCGCA
>NW_005434305.1:1905-13116 GCF_000315625.1 Guillardia theta CCMP2712
CTTGGATGGCGTTGCGAAGAGCGAGGTTGGGAACGAGGTCCCTGCGGGGGAGGCGGGAGCCGGTGAGGGGGCTTGTGCGATGCTGCTGGAGCCAGGTCTCGATGAAGGATCTCTCGTACGTGTGGCCGTCGCAGGTGTTGACAGGGTCGGACATCAACTCCATGCTGATGGGGCAGAAGAAGGAGGGAAGCGCTTGCTGCTGCTCTGCCATGGCGCCGGGTGGAGTGAGGGGACAAATGCTTTTTGGGGGGTATATTTCTTTTTTTGAGACTGTCATATGTAAGCTTGAAATATGAGAGAAATACTTTCGGGGTCTTCAAATAAAAATATCATACACCAACTTGTACTCCCAAGGCGATACAATGAAGTATTGAAAGTTACCCCATCTGGGGGGTACAGGGTATCGAAAAAAAGGTCAAGGGGTATTGCCCAAAATAGCACGTGGGCAATGGAGGGTTCTCTCAGTTTAAAAATTTACTCAAAGTTAAGTTAAAAAGCAGTCGAGGAGGCTTGACCCTCTTATCTATAGGCGCACCCTGGTGGAATTTATGTATACCCTTTTTTGAGTAAAGTTTTACTCAAGTTTCCTATTTGAGAATTTTTCTAAGTGTAGCGCGATGGCGGGATGTGACAGGTTGATGCTCGCTTTCTCAAGTATATGGACTAAACAGTCAAGAAATATGCTTGCATATTTGATAATTATGAGTATGTTAATCATTTGGCACCTTATTAGACATTGCTTAAGATCGAAATGTACAGCATTCTTCCTGAGAAGGCATGTATCATAAGTGATGAAGGGAAGTCGTAGAGAGACAAATGCATGGATAGAGTGCGCAAGTGAGTGAGGGAAGAAGGGACGGATGAAGGGACTGGGAAAGCGAGATGGCAGGGAGAGATAGAGAGTGGGTGGCTGGAACGGAGGTCATGAAATCAAGCATATTGCAACTTGGTTATATCAAACTGAATGTACTTGCAGGGAGTGGCCGACGGTGCCTGCCTCAATGCGATTGGGATCAGCCTTGTAGATTGGGATCAGCCTTCCTGTGGCCCTCGAACTTGTTTCAAACACGTGACAATGTGATTCACTCTTATTACATTCATCAGTTAACTTAGGTCTCGGATCTCACAGCCTTCCTGCGTTTCAGGCTGATGGCCATCGAACTTGTTTCCAAAGTTCAAACACGTGACAATGTGATTCACTCTTATCACATTCATTAACTTAGGTCTCGGATCTCACAGCCTTCCGGCGTTTCTTGTTGCCTCTCAGCACACGTACTACTGTCATCCAACACAGCTGCGAAAATCTTGACATGTCACCATTCGTCTCTGTCTTAGTCACCTTCTCATATTCCTCGAAAAGATAATTTTCGCATTGATCAAACATGAAACCTGCCTCAATGCGATTGGGATCAGCCTTGTAGATGTCAAGAGCTTCAGCCTCTTCCTTGATGCGTTTCGACAGATATTTCATATCAGAATGCCTCTTTCCGTCATATTTGGTGGGAAAGTCAATCCCTCTAAGGCGCTTGAAAGGACCTTTTCGAGTTTCCGCATGTCCGAAGTGATACAACATGTAGGCGCATCTCGTGGTCATCTTTGCCCAAGGGAATGTACCTTTCTGCGGCTTCCTGGTCGCATTCCGTGAACGACGTGCATTACTTACATCCTGTCCCTGTAATGAACCCAATCCATCGTTCTCCTCATCACGATTTACCAGCCTGCGCACCCCACTGTCCTCGGTTCTGGTAATGATGGTATCCAGTTTGTCACTTACACTCACAAACATGTCATAGACACTTCGGCCCGGCACCCTCTCTCCTTGCTGAACGCTAGTGGTAGAACCGCCGGTCACTGATGTGACGGTGCCATCGCCGTCACCCCCGACGTCGTGACAACGCTGGCATGGCATTCTTGACTGTTCTTCCTGTTTCCGAATCATGCCTTTCATTTCAGCCATTTCGCCTTTGATTTCTCCCACTTCGCTTTTGATTTCTCCCATTTCTTTCAACAGGCATGTATGCGATGTTATCCCCGTCGCAACTCTTCCGTGCGCCTCAGTTGTAACGAATTTCTTCAACGTATCTATGAATCCCTCGTGAATAAACAATTCCGTTTGAAACAGAGGATGGTTCATGGGCATTGTATCACGAAGAAATTTTTCGTGGTAGATGACAGACGCCAGAGATTGTTCAACAAGCCTCCTAAGCCGTGCATTTCCCTGAATGCATGGATATAATTGGTCCATGATCTCATTAATCTCTCGCCGTGTTTCACTGGTCTCACACCAGAACATAGGCGGTAGAGCCGCGAATTCAGGTTTGTCTGTGGGTAACCCACAACATGTTCTTCCTACCTAGTGGGGGTTCAATTGAAGTCAAATATTGGCCGCAGTATTTTCAACTTACTTGCTGGTCTCCAGCGGCCTCGTATCTGAGATACGTGTCATGTATCGTACCCATTTTCCAACCAGCTCGCAGAGAAATCGCACTTATGCTTGGTCCGCTGGTAGTTCCTGACGAAGTATATGTCGCTGATCCTTTTCTGATACTATGTGTGCCTGTATGGAGCATCAAATCAAGTTGTGAATGACTACGGTGTAATGAGCCCTATTCACCTAAGTCTCCGACGTGCAAACCGTTATTCTCAAGAGCTTAACAGGTACATCGTAAAGATGCACGATGTACATTAACGATGATCGGTACGAACTACATGTCGAGAAGGCAAGATCTGGTTTTTCTCTCAACAGAAATGAGATCCAGTGCATGAAATGCTCTGCTTTGAATCTTACGAAGTCGATGGGAATAATATCCTTCTGGGACAGAATATGTTCTAAGTAATGGGCTGTCGGTAAGCCATTGGGTGTTTTTCGGCCCTCTGCCGCCTCCAAGTCTTGCAGAAAGGCTGGGGTAATCAGACCATATGTTCGCTGGTTTGCAAATAACCATTCAAGAAACCTAGTCATGTGCTGACGATACATTGTACGTATACTGTCAGCCAGATTATTGTTCAAAATGTCTTCAGTGTCTCGACGTAATTGTTCTATTTCTGAGATCGGCAGTTGCAGCATTTCTAGCGTGGGACGCCGACGCCGCGGCTGTGACAGTGCTGACCGCTGAGACAGTCCGGGAGACGAGTCACTGGCTACCGAGACTGCGATTGCCGGGACTGCAACTCGGACTTCCTGGCTTGCCATAGCGGCAGCGGCACTGCGCGCAGCATTGGTGATGATGGAACACTGCGATTGTCCACACCTTCCTGTCTGCTCAAAGTCCTCCGTGCTACCCACACAGATTGCATGGAAAGCACGTTTACACTGACTACACTCTTCTAGAGGACACACTCCAAGGTGCTCAGGAAGTACCTTGCATCCCTCAGCAAATAAGCACAATGATTGCGCAGGCCCCCGATCCATTGTTGCGGCCCCAACTTTGTACCGAAGAGTTTAGCGGAAATAGCCAGGATGATTAGAGATGTATCCTGAGGCGGAGAGGTAGTTGTACTGTTAATAATGAATAAGTAATACTTGATTCCAACTTTTTTGAATCTTCGATATCAGATAGGCCTAGCAGCATACGATTTTGGTCATATCTATATACCATACTACAAACGTATTTTCCACCTTTCGTGAAGTCTGTACCTACCCCAATGATTGCGTTGGAATTTACAATCTCATCGCCCTCCATCACAAGCATCATCGTCCTCATACCCCTCATCATCACCCTCACATACCGTTTCATCACCCTCATGAAATTCCAGCATCGAGTAAAAAACCTAGTAGTATTATTCCAACAGGGTTCAGGAAATTTTAACTTAACTTCTCTCCTGATTGTCCTCGTACTGATTTTTAACTTAACTTTGAGTAAAGAGTCCCAAGTCACAGAGGAAGCTGTAATGTTTGTTTGTACTTTGAGTAAAAGTTTGTGATACGAGTCGGCCTCCGACACCTTGAAGACGCGAGATCGGATCGTGCCACGGGCCCGCCGCGCCACTACCGTACGCCGGTACCGTACGGTGATCACTCAGCGGCCCTGCCGGCCCGGCCGGTGAACGAGTCGGATCCGGTGCCCGAACTTCCCGAAGCTGTCCTAGTCCGTTGAACCCAAGGGATTTTTGTTCATCACTCTGATCACCATGATCAAGAGCAAGGAGGCTGAGGAGCAGAAGCAGCAGCAGGAGCAGGAGCAGGAGCAGGAGCAGGAGCAGGAGCAGGAGCAGGAGCAGGAGCAGGAGCAGGAGCAGGAGCAGGAGCAGGAGCAGGATGAACGAGAAGAACATAGATATAAATATGACGAGAAGAAAGAGGAGCAGGAGCGAGGGAAGCGGTTGAAGGATTCAATCGTCTGGCCTAGCTTCAACAAAGAAAACTTTCATAACACACAAGACAAGAATCTACGAGGCCTGCAGCAGGCGTTGAATGCATCACTCCAGCAGATCAGGAGGAGTGCTCTTCAAGAAATTGAGACCATCAAGAGAGCGTTCATGAGAGAAAAAGCAAGCACAGTGATGCGCTTGGGAAGAAGGAGAAGAGCTAAATTCTGGGCTGCGGGACTTCATGAATCAAGTCCCTTGACAGATATAGAAGATAGCTTTCGAGAGCACAAGCAGCAGAGTCAGAAGAGTCTCTTCATAAAGAAGAAGAAGTACTTGTTGCAGGAGCTGGAGAGGAGAATGGAGAGAGAGGAAGAGAGGGATTTCAAGCACATGCTGTCACAACTTGATCAAGAAGAACGAATAGAAGATGAACGCTTAAGGCAAGACCACAAGGTGGAATCTCGATTGCTGTCCCGGGATATCTTTCGCCACTACGAATTCATGTACAGGGAGAACATGCTGGATTGTGGCTTCAACAAGGACGTGTTGCTCATGTTCAGTCTCAAGTATATGGACGCCGAAAAGGCGATCAGGCTGCGGGAAGATTTCAACTTGGAGAGAAAAGTGAAGATGCGAGATGCGCATCTGAACCTCGGAACACATCAGAGCTCAGAGTTGAGCCAGCTAGAGCAAGCGCGGCTGAAGAAGAAGCGGCTTGCGGTGGAAGACAGGTTGAGGCTATGGGACCTCAAGAAGAAGTCCGCAAGGCTGAACCTCGAATCTCGATTGAAGGAGGAGCAAAGGAATGCTGAATCTTCACTGGCGCAACAGAAACTCTCTGAATTGACTTCAGGGTCGGTGGCGACACCGCCGACAGTCAAGGTGCAGACTGTTCCAGAACTCCCGGAGAGTCGAGCGTCAGTGCAGCTCCTTGCAAAGACAGTCGGAGGTCAGTCGAACCTGTCGAGGCTTCCAGCAAAGTTGCAGTTGTCCAAAGTGTCCTTTGTGCGTGAGGAAGCTGTGATTAGGGATTTTGAACAGCAAATCCAGAGGCTGATAGAGACAACGAGAAAGGAGATGCAAGCGAAGTTCGAGGAGTCCAACGACAGGTTCTTGCGATTTTGTAAAGCAGCATGGCAGAAGCTCGTGGAGAGAAGAAAGCACTACCGGAGATTCCGTGACCTCTCAATGAAGGCAGTGGAGAGGGCGAAGATGACCATTATGTTCGACGAGCCAACGAGAGCGAGGATGAAGCAACTTGTTCAAGTGATGCCTGCTCCTACAACCAAGGCTGGTGCTGGACATGCCGCTCAGTCCATCCCACATCTCAGGATGCAAGAGGAGCAAGGAGGAGGGTGGGGGGCGAGGGATTTTTCCTGCAGTGCCATTCACTCCTGGGCGAGGAGCTCGACCTCGTGGCTGCGGGCAGATGCCAAGAACGAGCCCCCAGCTCGTGCGGTGCTGGGGGTAGGTGATGTGGTCAGAGCACACTGCCGGGTGAAGGGAAAGAGGAGCAGCAAGACGGAGAGAGCGCAGGTGGTGGAGGGAGGAGGGAGAGACGGTCTTGTGACGTTGCACTTCGACGGGGATGTAGTGCAGCGAGTGCCGGAGGGGTGGGTCGTCCTCGTGGTGCCAAGGGGAGAAGAGGCCCTCCCGAAAGCAACGCGGAAGAGAATTTTAGTTGGCTACGTGGCGGTCCTGGAGGAGGAGCTGTCTGTAGAGGAGGGAGAGCTGGTCACCGTGCTGGGAGATAAAGACGCTCCAGCTGGATGGCTGCTGGTGGAGAGGGAAGGGGGAAGTCCCGTAAGAACCAGAGGGCTGATCCCAGAGGGCTGCATTGACTCGACCTTCCTCCCTTTGGACAATCCCACGTTCAAGCTGCGGATGGTTGAGGAGAGAAGCGAAGGGTCCAAGATGATGGAGCGAGGAGAACAACGATTCGAGGATAAAGGGAGTGCCGGAGGAGAGAATCCGGACGGCGTAAAGTCGTCGCCCTTCCTATGGTCCAACACTCACTTCCAACGGCCCAGCCATCTTGTCAGCCCTCTGTGACGACATGTGCGCTATAAAGTCTTCTTGTGTTGTGAATATTTACAATATCAAGGAATTCAGCTATAAAAACATACCCGCTCTTCAAAGACTGTCGTCATCGCTGGATTCGCCGTCTTGGAATCCAGAAACCAATAGCAAGAGAAGATCCATCTGGCCCCTCAACACTGACACGTCCTCCACACTCAGCCCTTGAGGAGCCTGTCCCAACCCTTCAGCTCCTCCCCTCATTCTCCCTGCACGATCTGAACCTTAGTGAGGAGGTCCAGCTTCGGCCGCATACTCAGCACCTGCTCATCCTCGTACAGTCAGAAGAAAAGGAGGAGGATGGAGTCAGGAGACATTCTCTGGAGACACGGTAGCTGAGAGGAGATAGGACGGGAAGCCCTTCTCCTCCAGCCACTTTGCCAGACGCCCCTCGAGTTCCTGGGGAGGACGATGATCAAGACATTCAGTGTTTCGCTCTCAGGCTCCTGTCCAGCACCTTCCTGTCGAAGGAGTCCTTGGTGTAGAGGTCGGGAGTCTTCAGCGTTCGCAGAGTGTCGACAACCCTTCAATGACGAGATGAGCCTTGCGAACATACAAGGCAGCATCACCTGAGAACGTAGATGTCGGCAGCTGTTCTTCCCTCATCGTCCTTCATAGTCGCACTGTCACGGAGCTGACAGGGAAGGCACACGGGGGATCTCACGAGGATGTCTCTCTTTGCGCCGTAGGAGAGCAGGAGAGTCGCCACCTCCCTGTTCTGGTGGATAGAAGCGACCTGCGATCCAGCCATCAACAAGGAAGAAGCGGAGGCATCAGATCCTCGACGTGGAGCGGTGTCATGCCCTTGAGGTTCTGTACATTGATGTTCGCTCTCGCTCGAATCAAGATGTCAACTACTGACGCATACCCCCTCCTGCCAACCAACCACCTCAGCCTCCATGCACGGCAAGGCTTGCACGTCCTACATGGTCGCCAGGTGGAGCGGAGTGTCCCCTGCCTGACTGCCAGCGTCGATGTCCATCTCAAACTGCTTCTTGAGAAGTCTGCAGGCACATGAGAACCTTGCAAGGAGAGGGGGGGGGGGACTGGGGTTTCTTACAGCTGCACAATCTCCACGAACGGCCTCCATCTCCCGTCCTTGAGCTGCTTGCCGTTGCACGCCCAGTGCATCGCATTCCATCCGAACCTGTTTGACCAGGACACGTGAACAAGTCCAGAAAGTCTACTGGGACTAGTCACTCAGTCTTGATGTTCGGATCGCATGCCTTCCTCTTCAAGATCAGCTGCAAGGTTCCAACGGATTGTCAGGGTTGGCAACAATACTAGAGTTCTCTTCACCTGACAGGACTTCAAGTTCCCGTTCCAGATCGTGTGCACTAGTGCAGTGTTGCCTCGCTGTGTCTTGATGGCAGGATTGAAATGTGAGTTGCAGTCTAAGATCTGAAAGCATGCTTCAACCCAGGCATCGTTTGAGATGAGGCCTCACTAGCTTCAGGATCTGATACTTCCTGTCAACCACCGCAGGCTCCTCCACCGCTGGATCGCACTCAGTAGCCCAGTGTAGAGCAGTCCAGCCAAACCTTCCGGTGAGAACTATGAGAAAGAGGAGAGGTGCTAAGGCGATTGCCAGCAAGGGAGGGATGGGGCTAGGAGCAAATGGGAAGAAGCAAGCAAAACGACAACGAGGGAGGAGGCCTGACCGATCTTTGTAAGTCAAGAATCTTCGGAGATCCTCTGACGACTCGGCAGCTTGAGGCCGCGACTTCTCGTGGATCAGGTCCTAGACGGTTTGTCAGTTGTACGTTCACACCACGTCAAATTCACACCATCGCCTTGTGTAAGTCGCCGATTCTCGCGTACTCCATGAGCCTACTCCAGTCTTCGTCCTTCTCCTTGGCGCGAGCCTCCTCGTCGTCCTCTTCTACCTCTACTAAGTAATCTGCCAGTTCAGCCTCCACGAGAGCTTCGAGCTCGGGCATAGACAGGCGCGCGCTCTCAATCTCTTCTGCTTTCATCCTCACATAGTCTCCGTCTTGTGTCTGAGCATATCCTGCGCAACGCCACAACTTATCCCAGAAGTCTGAGTCCGCCTCCTCGTGCAAGTTCCTCGCCGTGCTATGCATGGCCAGGTTTCGTTTCTCTCGCCATGCCACTTGCCTCGAGCCGAGATGGACTGGACTATCATAATGCACATGAAGTGCAGATGCTGCCGATGCTCCTCCTCCTCCTCCTCCTCCTCCTCCTCCTCCTCCTCCTCCTCCTCCTCCTCCTCCTCCTCCTCCTCCTCCTCCTCCCGATGCCCCTCCTCCTGTGGCCCGCCCTCCTGCTCTCCCATCCTCCTGCATTGTTCGCAAAACTACCCCTCCTTTTTAAATTTTGAGTACCCCACCCCCTGGCATCCCCGTGAAGCACTCCCTGCCCATGTCCGGGCGCATGCAGCAAACCGCGCGGCTGATGAGGCCTGCACAGCTAGTTCTTCTCCTCCTCCCTCTCCTCTCTTCTCTGATCTCTCCCTCCGGCTCCTGCCCTCCTCAGCGTGTCTTCCCTCTCCCTCAGCCCTCCTCTTCGTCTTCGTCCCAACTTCCTCCTACGTTCTCAGTCCCTTCCACCCGCCTGTCTCTTCGGGGAGGGTCAGAACAGCTGATGAAGAAAGCGTGGGAGGAAACTGTACAGGATAGGAAGTACATCTCGATGCAGGAAAAGCAAATCGATGAGGACCTTGTCACTCTCAACCAGACTCTGGCGGAGGTGATATGGGATGGCTGGAGAGGAGGGTACAACTCACGAGTGGGACCAGATCGATACGTACTACGAAGAGGACGAGGAAGCAGAGTACACTGAAAGCAACCCCAAGTGGAAGCTTATCATCCCAAAGCACTTCATGGATCCTGAGAACTTAACTTCGGACTTGGGTAGCTTGTGAGGAGCAGCAGCATCAGCGCTGACGGGAAGACGCAGGCCCAAAGCATCATCCTCCGTTTCCTGTGGTACCAACAGCTGCCATGATGGACCCCTCGACAAGAATGCGCGAGAGCGCATGCCGTGGGCGAACATGGGAAGTGATTGAATTGATTGAACAGCAGGGAGCACAGGTGGAACTCGAGAGGCGGTCTGTGGGCTGTGCTGACATCCCACCCTTCCACGTGCCAGGTGAACAAGGCAGATGAGTTTGGTCTTTATGCTGCATTGCACTGGGCGAGCTTGATGGGCAAGACAGACACCGTTCAAAGTTGACAATGCTGCTCCTCTGAAGCTGCAACCTGATGTTGTGCCCAGCGCTGATTGAGAGAGGAGGGAACATCTCGCAGGTGACTAGGCACGGTAGAACTCCTCTCCACTATGCTGCTGATCAAGGGTGATGGAGGGACTAGCGGATCAGGTCGACTCTCACTTCGTACCCACAGGCATTTGGAGTGTGCAAGAGTATTACTCAGTAAGCCCTCATAAACCCTCAGTGATGGCATGACAGTCTTCAGACGCGGGCGCCGATACCAACCTGAGAGATATTGATGACCGTACTCCCTTGCAGCTTGCTAAGAATGCAGGACACGTCGCAGTCATGGAGGTAGTTTGCTCCCTTCAACCGGTCGCCGAGATGTGAAGATCGTGTGTTGCAGTTGCTGGGGAGCGTGACCAATAACTCTACAGAGGTTTGATGCGTGCTGTGAGATTCTCGTTCTCCTTACTGACTGTCCTGCGCTTCTCTCGGCATCTTTCAGCCTATTGCACAACTAACAGGCTCAATAGAGAAACTTTCAGTGCAAAGTGAAGCAGAGTAGATCGCTGAAGGGATTTCTCGGTCTGCGAACATTGATAAAGAAGTTTCTTCATTTTTACACTCTCCTGCTTGGGATAGATTTGAGGACTTTCGGCGTCTCTGAATTTCTGTAGCACCAGTCAGCTCCTCTCCCTCTGCTTCCTCTCTCCGCTAACCTCCCCGACTTCTCTCGTGGTTGATCTGCACTTTTGTACATGAAAACTTGACCGGGACCAGAGTCTCGCATCTGTAGCTCTTGTCAACGACAAAGAGAGGAGGGCTGGGGAGGAGGGTACCGGGGCGAACGAGCCAGCGGCTTGTGCTCCTGAAACTAAACGACAACAGATGTTACTGTGAAGCTCTTGATGTCTTGAGTGATTTTGACCTGCAACCTTGTATTTGGCTTTGTTGATAAAGACTTCATCTGCATGCTCTTCGCTCAAGCTTGACAAGGCCTTCACCAATCTGACGCCTCGTGCGTCAAGAACGGCACACAGGAAGCGACATCTTGCCTGACTTCTTCCGCAAACTTGATTCGCAGGTAAGCGGTGTCCAAAGTTTCGTTGTCTACAACTTCCTTCAACTTCGCAACTGATCCTGTACAGAAACCTCAGCCTCCATCATCAGCAATGGGCAGGGAAGCTGACTTATATTCATGCTGATGGTCAACTTGTTAAAGAGATGTCCTGAACAACAAGATAAGGAGAGATGTCGAAACTTGGTGGTTGGACGACCGAGGCTGTTGTCTTTCAAGAATGACTTGAGCTCTGTTTCCTCTTCATCCATGTCCTTACTGGGCAGTTTCAGCCGAGACCATCGTGCTCAAACTTTGAAACCTGAAAACTTCTTGAATTCTCTTCAGTTTTATCCTGAATTTCTTGACATGCACCAGGGACATGTTCAGAGCTGCAGCCATCTCTTCATCGTTCATGCTAGACAGCAGCTTCCCGTCCACTTCTCTCTCCACAATGGTGCGAATGCACTTCTTGTCATTTGTGACGCTACGACGTGGATAAGTCACAAGGGCTAACAACTGTAAGCGGTGTTTGATCTGTAGAATTTACGCTGCCTGGCCGTCTCCCCCACCCTTCAGCCCTCCCCCCCCC
>NW_005434304.1:0-5529 GCF_000315625.1 Guillardia theta CCMP2712
GATAATGATGATGATGATGATGATGATGATCAATTTTGAGATAAAGAAGATCAAAGATTGGTGACTGTGAATGTTGTTCCATACCTCAACACGAGCCGCATAATGGTGGCCATCCCATCCCTACCCTCAAATATCACAATCCTCCTCCTCCTCCTCCTCCTCCTCCTCCTCCTCCTCCTCTTCGTCAAGTCCAGTCATCGACACCGCACCTTCTCACTCTCAACAATGTGGACTTTCTCGAATTGAATCTCTTCGCAACATTTTGCTTCCGCCTCTCCAGCTTCTTGTTTCTTCTCCTCCTGCAATGACATGCTTGCGTCCAGCAGCAACTGCACCGCTGCCTCAGTCCCCAGCCCGTTCACCTCCTCCTCGATTTTCGTCACCTCGGTGCAACCTGACACAGGGAATCAAAATTCTCCCTCAAAATTTGAAAATAGACAAGGTGAAAATGAGGTTTCGACAACAAGAGCCAGGGAGCGGTAGCTACACGACGACTCACCTTGTTCTTTTCTTGCCCCAACATCATCGAACTTTGACAACTTGACAGCACACGTTAGAAGGAGGAGAGTGGGGACAAGGAGGAAGAGGAGGCATGATGATGATGATGATGGAGATGATGACGAGGGAGATGATGACGACAACGATGATGGTGATGATGATGATGATGATGATGATGAAGGCGAGGAGTACGAGGAGGAGGAGGCAGCGTCCACACCTCACTCGTCGCGCTCATGAATTCGGAGTTGTGGTTTATCCCCTCAAACTTGCCCTTCATCGATCGTCAAGGTCATCAGGAAAGACGACAACAACAACATCTATTCACCACTGCCGCAGCTGCTTCAGCGTCGCCATTATTTACAATCGGGTCGTAGGCGCCATTGGTTATGTTCACGACAGCTGTTACATCCCTGGCCCCTTCGCCCTTGGGTCTGATGTCCGTGAGGAGAGAGTTGGAAGCGAAGAAACCTGGAAAGTTGAAACACAATGAGGTGAATCGACGGATTCAAGACATGTTGAGCAGCGAAACTGTTGTCACCTGTGGTTATCTGGGGTAGAAAGTTTCCGAAAGGAACGAAGAAAAAGCGAAAAAGCTGTAGGATCCCATCAGAGTCAACTGAGATAACAACGACAGGAGTCTGAAATCTCTTCATTTCACGTTTCCATGGCGCAACTCTATCATATCAGCACCGAAAAGGTTCTTCAACACGTCAAGATACAGGGAGGCAGCACATTCACGTCATAAAGTCTTAGCTCCGCTCTCTTCAACACGTCAAGATACAGGGTGGCAGCACATTCACGTCATCAAGTCTTAGCTCCGCTCTCTTCAACACGTCAAGATACAGGGAAGCAGCACATTCACGTCATCAAGTCTTAACTCCGCTCTCTTCAACACCTTCATACCTGCGAGAAGATCATCCTTGCTGTAGAGAGCGTTGACTTGAGGAGACTTCCAACTACAGGTAATGACATGATCGCCTGCGTTCTTTAGTGAGCAGTGCAAGTCTGTCAACAACAAGATCTCACTGTTCCGAAAGTTGTGACTGTCGGAAAGACGACGCGAGCGACTGACTTTTCTGGCTCTTGTTCAACTCGGCCTGTGCTGACCACAACATTCGTCGATTGCTCTTCATTGTTTGACGGCTTGTTCGCGTTCTGTCAACGCACGGGTTATGCCTTGACGACGTGGAGGCGGGAGGGATGGAGAGGAATGTCGAGTGGAGGGGAGGACAGGACGAGAGAGAGGAGACGGGGAGAAGAGACAAGAGGAGTGGAGTGGAGTGGAGTGGAGTGGAGTGGAGTGGAGTGGAGTGGAGGGGAGTGGAGTGGAGAGGAGAGGAGAGGAGAGGAGAGGAGAGGAGAGGAGAGGAGAGGAGAGGGGAGGGGAGGGGAGGGGAGGGGAGGGGAGGAGAGTGGAGGATAGAGTTTTAACCTGATCCTGAAGGAAGAACATCGCCTCCTCCATCTCTTCTTCGATCGCAACTCTGTAGATCTTCTCGGGGTGCACGACTGAGATTTCTCCTCCCAGCCAAGCGACCAGAATCTGTAGAGGCAAAGTTGAGATTCCCTTCCGCAGGCCTCCCTGCTCCTCTCGTGCCTACACGCCTTCACGCTCCCGCTCTCGCTCGTACCTCCCCCCCACCCCCCCCTCCACCCCTTCATTCCTTTTCCTTCTCCTCCTCTTCCTCCACTTCATTCCTCCGCCTCTTGCGGTGTCTCCTCTTCCTGCCCTTGCTCCACCTATTTCCCCTGCTCACCTTCCCGTTCGGCTCGATGTCCACCACTTCGCCAACAGAACCATTCCATGCTCTTTCCTCTTTCTCCCCGCTGTTCTGCTCCGCGTCTCCAGCCTGGTGATCACACGACCCTCCCGCTGCTGATTCCCACGCACAAGTCCTTTCCTCAGTATCTAAACGAGTTGCTGTTGGGATTCCTTGTACGTCTCCCCCCTCCAAACTTCCATTCTCATGGGCCGCCACGTTTCCTGCCGGCTTTTCTGAAGCAGAGTTTTCATCCTCCTCCTTCATTCCCTTGCTTGTGCTTTCCTCCTCGTTGCCCGAAGGTTTGCCCCCGTCTGTGCATGCTCCTGTCTCCAGCCTTACCACTACATCTCCCATACGGAAGCTGAAATCTTGATGAGCCTGGTACAAAGCTCAATGGCTTGCAAGGGAGGGAGGGAGGGGCCAGAAAAGGAAGAAGAGAAGGGAGGGAGGGGGAAGGGAGGGAGGGGTAAGAGAAGGAAGAAGAGAAGGAAGGGAGGGGAAAGGGAGGAAGGGATTCAAGGAGGAGGATGGACGGAGAATGGAGGCAAGGAGTAGGGGCGCGGGAAGGGGGAAGAGGGAAGATGAGGGAAAGCTGGAGAAGGGAGAATCGGGGAGGAAGGAATAACGAGAATGAGTATAGAGAAGGGAGGGAGGGATGGAGCAAGGAGTGACGGAGGAGAATTGAAGAGGGAGGATTCAGGAAAGGAGGAGGGTGCAGGGGCGGATAGAGGCGGGTGGAAGGAAAAGGGAGGGGTCTGAAAGAGGAGGCAGGTTGAGGGGAAGGCAGAGAAGGGAGGATCGGTGAAGGAAGGATCGAAAGAGATGAGTCTGGACCTGAAGGTCGAATGCGCTCATCACTTCATAGTCGTTCTTGTTCGCATCTGTTGGCTCGGCTACTTGCCCCTCATCCAAGACCTGGTGATGGAAGTATGAATATAAGAACCAGTGAGATCAGCAGCGATAAAGAAACTTGTTATTGCGAGAGAGAAAGCTCATCGTCATAGAAACATTCTCTCACACGATTGATGATATACTTCCAACTGAAAGAACGGAAAGAGAGATGGAGATGGAGATTGAGGGATGAAGAAAGCAGGAGGTACAAGAGGAAAAGGTGGAGAGAGTGAGAGAGTGAGTGAGTGAGTGAAGGAGTGGAGGGAGGGGGGATGGGGGGGCCGGGAGAGACGGGGCGGATGGATGGAAAAATGGATGAATGGAAGGATGGAGTCGCGAGCATCACAGAATCTCTTCACCTTGCGAACGAGGGCCATCCTCGACCTTTCATCAGCGGAGATCACGACATACAAGTTGGACCGACTGACAGGAGCCGAGTTGTCCTTCTCGCACAGGAGGTCTCCGGGATAGAACTCGTGAGGCCCCGGGTTGAACATATGTGTGTCGACCGCAGACACTGAAGACGCGCTGGTACCATCCATGTACTTGATGTCAACCTCAGTCCTCGTCGCGATCACTTCGCAGCAGTTGGATATGTCGTCGAAGGGGACCCCCTCGTCACGGGGGTAGGACCCTCGATCTCCGAGCCTCCACCACGTGTTCCCAAAGTGATTGAGGACTTGAAGCTGGTCTGGTGCACAGTTCACCCTTGGAGGAAGGGAGGAGGCGCCCTGGAGGGCCGTGATCCACACCACCAGCACCTCCGACGGTTTGATCGACACTATCACCCCCTTTGTCTGCCTCTCGTAGCTCCCAAAGATCCACTGGCTGTTCTTGAACGTGTCGGGATTGTTCGCTTTCACCATCATGGAAGGAAAGAAAGGGCTCCTCTCGTACATCTTTTGTACGGGCACAAGATCGCTGCTCGAGTTGGAGGAAACCAGGCAGCTGGCGCCGTCGTCGAACCTCACAACAATGTCCTCCTTGCAGTTCAACACTCGGCCGAGCCAGCCCTCGGATACAACCCAGTTGCCCTGCCTCATGGGTTGCAGATGTCGCATGTCCCTTGTGTCCACGTCGTTGATCAGCATCCCGTCCGAGAATCTGATGTCAACATGTATCCTCGTTGAAGTCACAACACCCTTCTTCCTGTCATGTATCACCGTATCTCCATGTAGTAGCGTTCGATCAAGCACCCGCAGGTCCGTTATCAGCTCCATCTTATCATTATCATATTCTCGCATCCAATACACATGGGCTGTGGGCGCAGAATTCCTATTCTCCTCATCCTCACCGACACAACACACGATTCCGATGGCTGCGGGGTCAGCGACGAGGGAAACAACATCTTCAGGACATATTCTTGTCGCCATCCCTGTAATAACCTGTCCTCTACTATCTACTTCACGCGCCCTATTTCGAGAAGGTCCTGCCCGCCATGCGATCCAGCCACCTCCTAGTTGCTTCCATAAACTTCCTGTGCTTGCTGGAGTCGAATGACAATCAACAAGGTACCTCCCAGCCCGAACAGACCTGACAGCAATGTCAGTTCCGATCAAAGGATTCAAGCTGCGAGATCATGCGTAGCTTCCATGTGCTATCATGACAACCAATGTTTCTTGCTAACGGTCTTCCAGTCTCTTTATCATTGGAGCATAAAGCACAGGATGATCAACTTGTCGCCTCGAAATTCATCTCACCAGTGCAACCTTCCAAGATCTTACAACAATCTGTACTCTTCATGGACTGGCCCTTGAAATACCTCCTCCCCTACCTTTCTCACTCGATTCCACCTACCTCTTTCACACTCAATCAGTCAATCAGGGCCTCTCTTCCTCTCCCATTCCCGCACCCCCTTATATCCTCTCGCTGGTCTCCTTCACTTCAGTTCTCCTTCCCCTTTGCTCTCCTCTTCTTCCCTCCTCCTGCTCGCCTGCCGAATTCCTCCTTCCTTCATCCTTGTTCGATTCTCTTTCCTTCCTCCTTCCTTCATCCTTGTTCGATTCTCTTTCCTTCCTTCCTCCTTTCTTCCTCCTCTCCTCTCCTGTCCTCCTGTCCTCCTGTCCTCCTGTCCTCCTGTCCTCCTGTCCTCCTGTCCTCCTGTCCTCCTGTCCTCTGTTCGAGAAAATTTCGCTGGTCTTTTTCACAAAACAAAAAAATTGCTCTCCTGCTCTCCTGCTCACCAGCTCTCCTGCTCTCCTGCTCTCCTCCTCTCCTCGTCTCCTGCTCTTTTTACTACTGTATACCCGGATATCGTGATCTGTATACCCGGATATCGTGATGATATCAATAGAACCTTCGAGATCGGCTGTAGTAAAGTCCCAGTTTTCCCCGACTGCGGGTCGGAGTTCTTGTTAGAGCTGTGGCACTTTGCATG
>NW_005434304.1:5782-13065 GCF_000315625.1 Guillardia theta CCMP2712
TTCGGGCAGCGGCCGCGGGACTGAGGCCGCGCCGGGGCGGCAAGCCTCACTCAGTGAGTCGCGGCCGCCGGGCCCCCGGCCGGGCACTTCCGCCGGGCCCGGCTCAGTGCCATGCGGCCACTGGCCCGGCCAATCCGATTCGGCGGTCCCGGGCCGGTCGGTCTGACCGCCGATACTAGCTACCACCGCCTACGTAGTACCGCGGCGTGACGGTGCCGGGCATCACGGTGCAATGCAGGGGCTCTGTTAATCGCCCTGTTACACAGCCTGAGAGTACTGAGAGAAAATGATGGTGGTACTACTGCTTATAATCTACTATTCTTGTAACAGGCTGTAAAACGGAGTAACAGAACTTATCGGAAAGGCGACCGTGACCACAAGCCAGAGACATACCTTGAATGCAAGGGGTCTCCGGACTCTGCAGTAAAGTAGCTGCTGCACGGATACCACCCCTACCCACTCTTTTCATTTGTGAAACACCCACACCTTTGGTTCGCAGTTATCTACTTTTCTATGATCAGCCGCGGAAGATCTGAAACATCCCTTGTTGGGATATGTCAGATTTGAAACGCTGTATCTCTGGTCGTTACAACCCTTTCCGTGACCGGAAATGATCGCGAAGAAGCAATGTTTCGTTCCGAGATTCAATCCTCGATGAGTAAACATTTGTACTCTCAGTTTTCTCATATCAAGATATATGGGTGGGGGTTACCACCCTCTTACTACTTACCCTATCAATATTTTGTGTACCCCAAATTTCAGATGGTAATACCCACCCCTCTCATGGGTATTGGAATGGTTTGAAATAGACTACCCTATTATCACCACCCCATGGGGTTTTAGAAGTACCATGTCGGCGATGCACTCCATAAAAGATATCTCCCCTTTTGACCCTTCCAGGGAGACGATTTGAGCAGTATACTGCTGCCGCTGCCCGTCCTCCGTCGCCTCCATCTCGGAATCTCCTCTCGTCTGCTCTGATCTCGTAGTCTCCTGCAGCTCTTCCTTTACCTTCCTTCCAATCTACCCCAGGCTGTGGAAATTCGACCCGTCATTACTGTAAACTGCTGCGAAGATGAAGAAGTTTGTTAGCTGCCTAGACCTCGAGAGGATTGAAACCGATGGCACTTCCAAGAATGATACATCTCTCGTCAGAAATAGCTCCCGTTCGTCTTCACTTTCCGACGCATCCACCATCTGTTCCTGTGGCACAGCAGGAGATCTGCATCAATTCGTTCATCCTACCATGGACCAGATCGTTGTTGATAAGAAGCACAGGTTCCACGTGCACGAAATCAGAGCAGCCGCCTCGGAGATCGAGCAAGAAGCCGAGCAAGAAGCGCAATCGCCGCACCCATTGAGGCAGCAGTCGATGCCGTCCAAGGCTGAAATGTACTTCTTCCACGAGCTCAGTCAAAGTCTCTGCCGCTCGGAAGCTGCGGATTGGTTTGCCTCGCAGGTGCTCAAGGGGCGAACTTCGAGCAGCCCGGAGATGGCTAGAGAAGTTCAGGGGATGAAGAGGAATTCCTCTATGGCCACTTTCAGCTTCTCTGGGAGGAGATGTGACTAGAACCGATTTCAGAGTGACAAGAAAGTGATCGATGAAGGATTGGAATTGTTTTATGTAAGGGAGGTCTTTACTGCCTTGTATCCATATTCAAATTGAACTTTAAGGTTGTGACGTATACACCTTACAGTCTTCAACATCTTAAACATGAAAATTATTGAATCTGCAAACTTTACATTGTTTTGCAATTGTCACAAGTACTTTTTCCTCTGAACATAATGATTTCATTCCTGCCCTTAAGTTCTTTCTCTTTAATGTTAAATACACCGTCTCTTTGTACAAAAATCTAGATTGCCATCTTGGGGACAACTCGTAACTATAAAACTCTGTTCCGTCCAACAATTGTTGGCGTCAGAACTGGCGGTCAAATATTTTTGTTTCACATCCTTGACCTTCTCCTGGAACAGCGTTAGTTAATCAGTCTAAGACAAGAAAGACACGTTTGCACGATATGCAAAGTCAGACAGCAGAGCATCACATCACCTGGTTCTATTGATGATCAACAATCCCAGAATGATCGCAATCACAGCAATGAGCAGGACAACGATGTTGCCCATGAACTGCGGAGTAACGGTGAGATTGCGAGGTATGAGAGAACGTCTCACAAAGTAGTTCCCTGAAGGCAACAGCGACACATCTGCCTTCACTCGGGTCTCTACAAGCTCTTGCGCTGCGTTGAGCATCAGCAGATGCCGCTACCGAGATCGAGCGGGGTCACCTTTGCCTCGCATCGAGAAATGTGGTTCTTGTATCTGTAAAATTTGAAATTTTGAGTCAGATATCATGTTGGTGAGCTAAAATTGGAGCAAGGTAGTGAAATGTCTCAATCCCACCGGTCCGAGTGCTGGCTTTCCGGCAATGCAAACGAGATCGATACAATATCTCGACCCCTTGTTGTCTGCACCAGAGTTTGCAAAGGGAGAAACACAGGTGTTGGATAAACATCACAGGAAGTAGGACAAACATCACAGGAAGTAGGACAAGCATCACAGGAAGTAGGACAAACATCACAAGGAAGTAGGACAAACATCAGATGGAAGTAGGACAAACATCACAAGGAAGTAGGACAAGCAACTCGGCAGGAAGGACAAACCTGGGAGATTGTGGCCTAGATGGGTTCCGCAGACCGATCGCACTTCACCATCTTGCTCGACAACAACGTTCTGACGGTTGTGCGATGAGACATCAAATGAGCGAGGATAGGAGATCTCACCTCCCGCACCACTTCAGCATCTCTGCAAATCATTCGTCATGACACCAGATCAAAGGCGAGATATAAGACATGAAACAAGGCTAGATGTACACATCCTGATCTAGATGCGATACAAGAGACAAGACTAGATGCAGTACAAGAGACAAGACTAGATGCAGTACAAGAGACAAGACTAGATGCAGTACAAGAGACAAGACTAGATGCAGTACATGCAGTACAAGAGACAAGACTAGATTTGATACAAGAGGTAAGACTAGATCCGATACAAGAGGTAAGACTAGATCCGATAAAAGAGGTAAGACTAGATGCGATACAAGAGACAAGACTAGATGCGATACAAGAGACAAGACAAGTTGTGATAAATGTTCACCTGAACGAAGGCCAACCATGTGCCAGGCTCTCACTGTACCACTCCTGCATGCTCCTACAGCAGGAGTGTCGGTCGTTCCTGCCTGCGCAAGAAGGAAGGCGTACCTTCCGATGGGAGCCCGGAACAGGGGAACGCCGCACACAGAGTCCTGGGCCATCTTGACGTCAATGAGAAAAAGTCTGTTAAAATCGCATCACATAGAAGGTGTGATATTTCTCCTCGGGCTGGAACTGCCCGAACAAGTTGATGTTTGCGTTGTTAAAGTAGCCTGATCACAACTATCATGCACTGACCCCTCCTCGTGCCTCTCCATCACTGGCAAACCTGAAGGCTCCGCATATTTCTTGTTGTGACAGCATATTTTGTTTGCCAGCTCCCAGTCTGCCTTGGTTCCAAACCTCAGGTCCTGCATTACCTGGTCCGCGCGGTCAAGCATCGCCTCACGCCTCTCTCCTCCATCTCACAGGAGCATCGCAGAAGCCCCGGAGAGCACTGTTTCGATCCGAAGCTCCCAGGGCGACCATGGAAAGGAACTGCCCCTCGCATGTCAGCTACGACCGCCCCGCACAACCATGCTGGCCACAGCTCTACTTTGCCCATGTTTCTGCGTACTACTCCAGTCCTCCATCATTTCTTCTTCTCACGCCTTCTGAACCGATTGTTGTCCCATTCTCTTCTCATCATACTCTGTTCTTCATTTCCTTGGCTTTCCAGCCACCCAGTCCTCCTCCAACAGCATCTCTCATCCTACTCTTCTTCAGAGCCTCACTGACTCTATCTCATCATCATTGTCTTCTTGATCATCATCATATCAATCTCACATGCCAGTCTCTTTCCCTCACCATCAGCGCCGATGTCGCTTTCCCAAGAGGCGCCATGCCGTGAGGGGGGGGTACAATACAGGGCGGGCCTGTAATAAGCGGGCCCGGGAGGCCCGGGTAGGACCGGGCAACACCGCACCAACAGCTAGGTGGCGTGACACAAAGAGTCCTCTAAAGAGCAAAGACCGTTGGGAGGGAGGGGAGGGGAGGGGAGGGGAGGGGAGAGGAGAGGAGAGGAGAGGAGAGGAGAGGAGAGGGGAGGGGAGGGGAGGGGAGGGGAGCAGGACAGAGCAGATCAGAGCAAGATGGGAGGGTAAAATTGGTGGAGCAAGGAGTCGAGAGGAGAGGAGTCCTCGTAAGGGAAGGGACTAGAGGAGAAGTGTGATCAGGGCAGCTTAATTTGTTTCTGTGTTGCTGACATGCTGACTCGATGTAAAGGTCCGAAATTCAGTTGGATGCTTTGAAGTATGAACAGATGAGAAAGTTTGAGTACGACTCGTTAATTCAATCTCATCTCAAACCGCATGTACGGTTCTCTGGACAGAAGTTTTCGCTCCTTACCAAGTTTCTGTCTCACAGGCCTTTGGTAGTTGGCAAGAAGGGCTGTATCGATGGGATCACAATCAAGTTGTGCCATCGCATACAACACCGCCGAGTTCTTGTCGCGTTGTTTGCAGGCATCAGCAACAGTCATCCATGATTGCAGACGACAAGTGTGTGTCGATATCCTACGATGGGAAGCTTGTAGAGGAAGCGAGGCAGGAGGACACGAGAAGGTACTGGTGGGGAATGTCGAGCAGAGAAGTTCCTTGCTCGAGTAGAAGGTGATAGCTGACGCAAGAAGTCCAGGGTTGACATGTTGGACAGGATGATTGACTGTGCTAGCATATCTACCTACGCGCCCTTCCTTCTCGCTCAATCTCGTCTCTACAAACAGCTGCCATGGAGTAAGAGATCGTTGTTATCTTGTGTCCATGATGGGCCTGATGTGTTTCCAAGGAGTATGGTCGAAGAGCGTGAAGCTGAATTTAGCAGAGTTCTGTGGAGATTATCATGTGAATCTGTGGAGCAACAAGCAGGAAGGTTGCTACAGGTTGCAATCAGGACCTCGAGGATACTTGAGTGGTGATGCTGCTGATAGCAAGCATGTTGAACAACAAGGATGTCTAACTTGATCATATCAGGTCATGGGTTGTCATTCTGGTTGTTTGCGATGGATGTGATTTGAAGGAAATTCTCTAACTTGTTTGCTCACAGCGTCAAAGTTGCAAGCAATGTAGATGTGAAGGT
Source organism: Guillardia theta CCMP2712 (assembly GCF_000315625.1). Lineage (NCBI taxonomy): Eukaryota > Cryptophyceae > Pyrenomonadales > Geminigeraceae > Guillardia > Guillardia theta. Next base: position 11,044 of record NW_005434304.1, read on the forward strand.
GTGAGAGATGGATGTGTAAGAGTGACACTGATGTTGTAAGAAGCTCAACGCTCTCTGTTTGGGATCTTCTTCTGGCGGTGCGAACATCCCGCAGGCATGTTCACTTGAGACAGAAGAGGAGAGGGGAGGGGAGGAGAGGAGAGGAGAGGAGAGGAGAGGAGAGGAGAGGAGAGGAGAGGAGAGGAGAGGAGAGGAGGGGAGGGGAGAGGAGAGGAGAGGAGAGGAGAGGAGAGGAGGGGAGGGGAGGGGAGAGGAGAGGAGAGGAGAGAGGAAGGAAGAGAGGGGGATGGAAGGAGGGTAGAGAGATTGATCAGAGGAAGGAAGAGAGGGGGATGGAAGGAGGGTAGAGAGAGGGAGCAGAGAGGATAAATATGTAAAAGATTGTCATCAGCATGTCAAGATCTATGCCAAACTTGGTGTTGGCCTTGTCCCCACAGGAGAAGAGGTGACGGGATGTTAGGAAAGATGGCGAACATACTGAAAGTTTTCTTCAGGATGGCTGGACGTGTGTCTGTTCATCAGATGACTGTTTTCTCCCTCCTTTCGACATGCCAAGTCCTACCACGAGCCCTCTGGCGTCTTCAGACTTGGAAGGAAACGAAGCAAAGAAAAGAGCTGCGGCGTCAGATAGCAACGAAGCATGTGAAGGTCTTGCTCCTTGTTCTGTTCCTTTTCTTCTCTCCTCTCCTCTTTCTTGTTCCTTTTTCTTGCCCCGTACTCTGTGTTCATTACAAAAATTTTGCGCTCATGGAAAAGTTTCTTTCTTTTTTTATCCATATTCCTGGTGTTCTTTGTTGTTTCTTCTTTGTTGTTTCTTCTTTGTCTTCTAACAGAGTTTTCAGAGCATCGAACGGAACTTCTTCGATTGACATTCAATCGCGAGGTAGGCTCTGGCTTCCTTGTTCCCCTCGTTTTCTCTTTACCTTCCTCCTCCCTTCCATCTCCCCTCCATCAACATTATGATCAATTCTTTTGCTCTCTGTTGCTTTCAGTCTGTATTGATTTTGTTGTTTGCCTTCATTGATCATGTTCATGTTCCTCTATTCTCTTGAATTTCTGTTCATAATATTCTGTTTGCCGGTCTCTTTGTCCTCTCGCCCTCCCTAATCTGCATTTCCTCCACGTTCTCGTCTGACTTCTCTCCTCTGCTCTCCTCCTCTCTCCTCCCCTCCCCTCTGCTCTGCTCTGCTCTGCTCTGCTCTGCTCTGCTCTCCTCTCCTCTCCTCTACTCGCCATCATACTGCCATGTCAGCTCGTGATAGCACGAGGCAGCACCTTGCGCCTCCTTCTCCTCTCCTCTTCTGCCCATGGCATTGCCCTGAGGACCCATCAGTGAGTTTTTCGCTCCTCCTCCACCCTCACAAAGTTTCTCATCATCTCAACCAGGCAAACAAGTCAAGTGCAAGTTACAGACTATGATGACACGTACTGGATGCTCCTTCCCTGCGTCCTCGTCCTCGTCCTCTTCTTCCTCCTTTTCCTTCTCCTCCTCGTCCTCCATCTTCTCTGCCTACTTCACCATCTTATTCTGCCCGTGCTCCTGGTCCTGGTCCTGATCGTGCTCCTGTTCTCTTCCCACATTCACTTCTCTCCTCTTTGTTTCAATCCTGACATCTTTGTGGTCATACAGAATTTGCCTGTTTGCTGGGAGACTGGCGAATGGTCATGATCCTTTTACAAGTACAAGAAAAATTCTAGGTGTGAATGGAAAGTGAAAATCAGAGGAACGTTACTCATGTTCGTACAGGTTTTGAGGTGAAGTCCAGTAGGAGACATGAAGTAAGTTGGGTTGTCAGATAAGAATTTGATGCTGATCTCGTTTGTTGCAGAATGAAGTTGATCGATCGATGAAAGTGTCAAGATATGATGAGAGAAAAACAAGGTGAAAGTTGAATACCTTCCACGAAAACTCACTGATGAGAGAGCTCGCAGGTCAATCGCGTCTGCTATTGGAGGTCAGATTGTCGGGTTTGCAGGAGGTGTTGAGTATGAAGTACTTTCGAGATGAGATTGAAAGATTAT
>NW_005434303.1:0-12799 GCF_000315625.1 Guillardia theta CCMP2712
TTCCATTTCTCTCTCTGCCTCTCTCTCTCTCTCTCTCTCTCTCGTCACGAGGCCAATCCAGAGTGACCAGAGCTGCTTCTGGACCACACTGACCCGCCGACGCCGTTGGAGCCGATGTAGTTGAGGATGATAGAGCCGGAGTCGTTGGTGGTGACGACAGAAAGGACCATGGCGATGAGTGAGATTACAATCATGAAGTTGCCGATGTTGGAGTACTGAGATATCACATCGAACCACATCTCGTCGATGGTCCTCGTCGACAGCTGCCGGATGTCTGAGCAGTTTCTGATAGTAGACGGGACCATCTCGAAGTAGCCGACCCTGGCGGTGCTGGAGGCCAGGCTGTTGCCGTAGAGGGCGGAGGAGCAGTAGTCGGAGGAGAAGGCGACGTTGTCCTTCACGATCTTGCAGCGAGCGAAACATCCGTCACGGATGGCGAGCCTCTCCATTCTCAGCCCTGCTCCCCCGAACACTGCGAACCAAACCTGTTGAACAGTTTCAGATGCGGGTATGATGATGATGATGATGATGATGATGATGATGATGATGATGATGATGATGCTGATGATGATGGTAATCAGGATATGTAGCAATGTGTCAAGTCATAAAGATCACCAAGAGCAGCCAAACAGACATGTTGACAACTGAATGCCAGACAGCCAAATCAGACGAAAACGCCGCTCAGAACTATCCCCTTCACAGCACATGCTCGTACACAATAGAAAACAACTCTCAGATCACCTTGACAAGTCATCAAAGACACAGGGAATCATGCAAAGGACCAAACACCAACATCCTGGCCAGCACAGGCAACTTACCATCGTGAACAGGACAGGTCCTGTCAAAGAAGCATTGATAACCTCCTTGATAGTCCTCCCCTTGGAGATCCTCGCAATGAACATTCCCACAAATGGCGACCAGGATACCCACCAGCTCCAGTAGAAGATAGTCCACCAGTCCATCCAGATCTGCGGGCCGGACTTCTTGTCGACGGAGATCCCGAGCTGGGCAAAGGCGTCTGTGTGGGAACCCAGCACGATGAAGGTGTGGATGTGGTGGCCGATAGACTGGAAGAAGAGGTTGAGGAGGTACTTGGTGTCGTCGGCGAGCAGGGCCATGAAGAGAAGGCTGAGCATCACACAGAAGGAGATAATAGAGAGGACCCTCACTCCCCTCCGGAGCCCCGCGTGTGCTGAGATGCCGCCAAGGACGGTCATGAGCGCGATCAGGATCACCTTGACTCCCGTGCTCTGATTCACGTTGAACAGCATGTTCAGACCCGTATTGATCTGGATTGCTCCAACCCCCATGCTGATGCAGATTGCAAAGAGAGTTGTGAATACAGACAGAGTGTCGACTACATCTCCGAACCAGCCAAACACCATCTTCCCGAAGATCGGGAAGAAACACGAGCGGATAGTGAGCGGAAGCCCAAGGCGATAGGCCGCGACTCCCGTAGACAGGCCGACGATGGTGTAGCACATCCATGCCTGCCAAGGAGAGCAGGGTGAGCACAAGGAACCAGGACAAGGCACTGGTCGTTACGTGGATCCCCCAGTGATAGTACGCCAGGTTGATTGACGTCTGCGAGATCTCGTCGAAGGTCAGGTATCCCCGAGCTACGTATCTATTGTATCCCAGATGCAGAATGGGCTCCCCAACACCGTAATATACAAGGCCAGTTCCTTGATCAGCAACTCAGCACACAACGGATAGGAAATAAAGAGCCTTGTCCAGTACCTGTTCCCGCCGTTCCGAACATCATCATAAACCAGGTGACGGTGTTGTAATCAGGTTTGGTGTCCTCGTGCCCAAGCTTCATCGATCCATACTTGGGGCTTTGCGAAAGCAAGATAGTCAAGAGAATTTTGCAGAGCAAAAAGAGAGCAGAGGATATCAAGTACAAAGGTTCAAGCAACAAGGTCAAGGCAAGAGCGATCTTTGCAAAGAGGGAGGGAGGGAGGAGGAGGAGGAGGGAGGGAGGAAGGGAGGGAGGGGAGGGAGGGAGGGAGGGAGGGAGGGAGGGAGGGAGGGGAGGGAGGGAGGGAGAGCAGAGCTTGAAGGATCAGGTCATTCGCTTACATGAGCCAGATGTACGCTATGAACAAGACCCAGATGTTCTGCGCGCCGATAAACAGCCAGGTGAAGTTATTCGTGATCCACCTACATCCAGCATGAGCGCAGATCAAACAAACAGACTTGTCGAAGGACTCTGAGGGTAGACATACCTCTTGGTGATCACCGTATGCGAGAAAAATTCATCCTTCTTCGCAACGGCTATAATGACAAGTATGAGAGTTCCCAGCTGCAAGACGTACGTCATCGAAGCAACACTCTCCTGCAGAGCAAGAGCATGCAGGCAGAGCTCACCAGCGACAGACCGATCACGACAGGGTTCCCTCGGAAGCCGGAGACTTGGAAATCGTTCATGTGCAACAACCTCGGCAAATCCACCTTGTTGGCATCATCGGAGTTGGCAAAGATCGCGCTGTCAGTAGCCCCTGAGATTCCTCTCCTCGTCGTTCTGATTCTCTTCAAGCTCGTAGTGGGGGCGATTGACTCCACGGCGTCTGATTCCGACGCTCCCTCGGGGCTACTCTCCTCTACCTCGGACGAGGAGGACATAATTTCAACGAGACCCTGACGAGAGACACATCGTCATGTGGAGAGTTTTCCGAATGATGAACGCTCATGTGAGGATCATCCTTTTCTATACATCTTGCATGAATACATAACCATCACCTGCCTGTTTGCATGCATTCCGGCCTGCTTTCCCTCATCTCCTCCATCTCGCCAGCTATGTTATCTTATATGCGAAACTTATGCACCAGAATATCAAGTGACGCTGCTTCTCCTACTTTTCTCTCCTCCTTTCCTTCCTACTCCTCCTCCGCTCGCCCACATTCGCTATCTCCAGCTCTTTACTGCGTCGTTACTTCTTTTTCCTGCTCCGCCTGTTTCTATATCATCAAAATCCTGCTCGTTTTCTCGAGTATGCTGCTCTCCTCCTCATCCTTGTCATCCTCAGAAGTCTCCTCGTCCTCGTCCTCGTCCTCGTCCTCGTCCTCTACCTCGTCTTCACGCCGCTGTTCCTACTGTCGCCATTTTGTCTTTCATGCAGGAGTCGGTATTATTACTCCAGGGCATTCCGAAACACAGCAGGAACCACCGAGGGGTGGGGGTAGTAAAGAAAGATATGCCCAATACGGGTGGGGTACTTTTATTACCCCCAAAGGACAAAAGATTTTGGGATAAATAGTGGGTAGGGTACTACAATATATCCATTTGGTGACCACCAGGGGTACTCCATGATCGTCGAAATGGGGTACTCACATCTGTATTTGGGGGTCTCATTCCTCCCGTACTAGGGGTCCTAGGACCGCCTATGATTTCCTTGGACTAATCAAGCCTATGATTCCTAGTACCCTATAGGGCGTACTCGCTTACTACGTTGGTGCTAGCAAATGGGTACCAACCAAGCCTAACGTTTCTATTTTTGTTGAAAACATTTGAAATTTGACAGGGGTAATTTCGAATTTAAAAAAGGATATTGAAAGCTACAAAGTTTTTGGAGGCCAAAGAAACAACACAAATTCAAATTATTTCAGACATTTCGAAATTTTAGATACACAATCCGGAACATTCCCTCAAAATTTGATGAAATGAGGCGGGCCTGAACAAACTCATGGGCCCATGCTAGTACTGCTCTGTTCGTCAGACCCTCCGAAGTTCTCCTCCTCTCCCAGCCTCCTACTCACACTCCTCAGTCCTTAGCTTCTTCGTCGTCCTTCTCCTCCTCTCCCATCCTCCTCCTTCGTTGTAATCCTTCTCCTCTCGAGCCTACTCCTCGTCATTCACGTCCTCTCTCAGCCTCCTACCTGGCACACTCTTCCGTCCTCAGCTTCTTCATTCATGTCAACCACAGAGCCTGCACCACTTTGTACACATCATCGCCTTCATAATCCTTCATGCTACCCTCAATCCCCTCCGACCTGGATCAACTTTTGCCAATTATTGTTTTCCGACTTACTTGCACTATGTGTGCATATATCCCTGCTGTTGTAGTAGTTGAGTTTATTGGAAGTCTAGAGTAGACTTCCCGGGTAACATCCCGGCCCATTCTTGTCTACAGCGGATAACACTTGGAAGAGCGGCCCATCTTGGATAGCCACTAGTGTGCCCTGCTGCCTTGAAGTAGTTTCGTAGATAGATTGTTGTAAGTATACGTCCCTTTCTCATGCACTTGGCCCCTCATCCTGACAAGCATCGTGCAATGCACTCTCCTGGTTCTCTCGCGGGATGTAGAGACCCGCACGTGTACCGTGACGTGTACCTAGAAGACTGATGTACACAAAACCTTCGGGATTCCGATGCGATCAGAACTGTCTCTCTAGCGATGATGGGAGGGCTGTTATAGGCCTGAACGTGCTCTACCGCCACGGGAGCCCGGGATGCTGCCTCTCTCAACTGCGGTGAAGAAACATTGTTCTTCTCCTGCTTCTGCCGCTATGTCCGATTGCTCTGTCTGGCTGAATTCATCTATACGTTCTCTGCTGAGTTTGACCACGACTGCTACGATTTCCTGCAGGCGGAAATCCTTGTTTCTTCCCGGACATGTCGATTTGTTTCGATAAATGTTTTTGAGGATTGAAACTGAACCAACTTGCTACCAGATGTTGTACACACAACCGGGAAGGAGGGAGAGCACTACAACAATCACTGCTGTGTTCACTCGAACACAACGAGTACCACAGTCTACTGCTGTCGGCTAGGACATGAACCTATTTCCCTACACGTGCGGTGCACGGTGTGGGGTATGAGTCTTTGGTCCAGTGTACCACAACAGTAGCCTGTCGTGTTCGTTGTGTTCTAATAAGGGGACAGATGGTCAGTGACAGGAAGACAGGCATGGAGCAGAGAACGACGAGGTGCAGTAGGAGAGTGTTTTATTGTATTATAGCGTTTCCATCTCACAGACTCTCGTTCACAAACATCTACATCTTCGTCATCAAAACATCTCAGAACACCTCACTCGATTATTGTATCTTTCTGCTCGAGCTGCTTCATTTCAACCATCTTCCGTTGGCGTGTCTTCTGGAGTAACAGTCTCTCCTCATATGGCCTCGCTTACCACAACGCCAGCAGGTATCGTCGTCGGACTCGTCGGACTCGTCGGACTCGTCGGACTCGGAATCCGAATCCTCCGACTCTTCTCTGTACCAGCAGTCGCGCTGCATGTGTCCAAACTTGTTGCAGCACCAGCACTGGACGGGAACGAAAGGGGCTGGGCTCCTGTTCCTGTTCCTGTTCCTGTTCCTGTTCCTGTTCCTGTTCCTGTTCCTGTTCCTGTTCCTGTTCCTGGGAGGAGGAGGAGGAGATGGGCTCCTCACCTTCACAGGCGACGGATATCTCCTCGGCGGCTCCACTGAGGGAAAGGAAAGAGCCGTCAGGGGGGTCATCCCACAAGTTCGAGCAGCAGCTGTAAAACCTTTCGGGGCAGCTTGCGCCACTTGCGGCTCAGCTTCCTTGACCTGAGGCTAACCATCCATGTGAGAGGAGGGGCAGAGCATCTCACATAGAGCAAGTTGTTGAAAGATATGCAGAATGTCATTGCACACCTCTGGTGGTTTGAAGTAAGAATCCAAGAGACTCTTGACTTGTTCAACATCGAGCGGCGCTGGCGCCACCTCCAACGACGCGTTCATCCCGCTGGAACGTTCGAGTATATCTTCAAGACTGTCCTGACTTTCTGTCTCCTGCACCATTGAGACACGTGAATCAGGAGCGAGAGGAGAACTCTGTTTTTACCTCCACACTTCTGTCGCAATCATTGTTCATCGCATTGAAGACATCTTGGTTTGGAAGTTGATTTGCCATCTGTTGACTCACTTGGAGCGTTGAGCCAGTGAAGGTAAAGTCGTTGATCTTGCCAAACTCAAAGACGGTGCAGACCTGATAGGATGATTGTATGTCAGAAACTTCAGGAAGAAGAGGAGGAGACAGCGACCGAGCTGTCAGGCCTCAGAGGAGGAGAATCGTTCTCTGACCATCCTTGATCACATAACATCATCCATACAACAATCACCTTCACGACAGAAGCATACCGTTGTCACTGCTCCCTCTCCTGTCGCAAACAAACGTTGAGTTTGCCGACAGGTTGCTTGCGTCAAAAGTCTCATCCGAAGACGAGCTGTGATAGCCTGACTTGCTTTCGCTGAAGACAAATACGTCCTGTTGTGCAAGATCTGAAGCAGGATATGCGGTGTTGCCTTCTCCTTCCCATGGCTCGCTGACGAAGGTTCTTTCGATCCCCGTGCCCTCATCGCTGTCCTCTCCGCCTTCCTCCTCCCTTCCTCCTCCCTCTTCGCTCCACCATCCCTCCTCTTGAGGGACTGGACCCTCACCCATGTTGAACGGAAAGGGGAGCGAAGACCGAAACGCCGCCATGGCTTCCTGCGAGGTACCTGGAGGAAAGTTGAAGCTGAAGATGATGTCTGCTCCAAGAAATTGAGCGAGATGCACACTCGACATGCTGTTTGCTCAGAGTTGTGCAGCGAGTTGCCAGGAGATGCAGTACAAACAGGCTTGCGAGAAAAAGCAGCGGGAAAAGCAGATAGGAGCAGGTGAAGGAGCAAGGAGCACAAAGAAGGAGCAGGAGCAGGAGCAGGAGCAGGAGCAGGAGCAGGAGCAGGAGCAGGAGCAGGAGCAGGAGCAGGAGCAGGAGCAGAGGGGTTGCTGTGAGGAGACAAGTACAATTCGGGCAGCTGGGAGCCTTGGGAGCACCGGAGAGGGGGTCACAAAGGGACCGGGTGGTGGGTCCTACCCCTTCTTCATGGAAACCCACCCCTTATTTTTCCCTTTCAAGTCATTCTCAAGTAGGGGTACAATGATCGGACCCCACTGGTACCTTGGCATAAGATTGCCGGTCACCGTGGCACCAGTACCGGGTGACCGTCACGGACCCCGCGCCGCCGCCCCCCCCCTCCCCCCCCCGCCTGAGCCTGGGTGGTGTATCAAGTTGCTGTAGCAGTCACGGGGGCCGCCGGTGACTGCGGCCGGGTGCTGGAGTCCGACCGGCGCCCCGGGCCGCCCGGGCCGCCCGGGCCGGCTGGCCGCCCCGCGCTCAGTGCAGCCTAGTATTGACTCCGGGCTGCCCGGCCCCCCCGGCGGGGACTCAGCCCCGGCATGCCGCTGACTCCGGCGCCTTCACATGGGGCTTTGAGCAAAAGACTGAGGGACTGGCTGGCACCCGGCGAGCGGCACCCACCCGGTCCGCCGGGCCGTCGGGCCGGGCCGCGAGTTAACTTAAAGGCTCCGGTTGTCCGGTCCCGTGATGACTCACTCAGTAGATTCGTGAGAACTCAATGACCCTTCCGTAAGGCACCAACGGCTCCTAGGATAGGGGGGTAGGGTACTTGCAGACCTCATAAAAGCAAATCCTGTAGCTGAATGATCTTATAGGGGGTGGGGTCCATCGATTGGGTGGGTGGGGTAGTCAGGGTTTCGCTGTTTCTTCAAGTCGACGTAGAGGCTGCTGGTCAAATTCTAGGGGTGGGGGTGATAAGATTTGGGGGTGGGGTAGTCAAGAAGGGGTCTAGAATCCAGGATTGAGGGTGGTCGGAGAATTGAACATTCAGATATTGAGATGTACGGGTAGGGTCGTTAGTGTCTCTGGGGGTCATTGGGGCTTTCTAAGGGGGGTAGGGGTAGTCGTTTCAAGGGTACCGCTGCTGGAGTTGTACTATCACCCCAAGATGTGTGTACCACCTATGAAGATACACCTACCCTTAATTCATCAGTACCCACCCTCATACATATACACCCACTAGTTTTGTAATTGAAGTACCCACATTTAGCCTTCTACATTCTATATACATTTTGATAAACCCCTCCTCATTGTACCCTGACCCCATATGACTGCAATGACCCCTACCCTTCTGTGACCTTATCCACTTCCAACCACCCCCCTTCATCCATGTTTTAAACAGTAGTGCAATCATCTACCCCTCCTTTTCCATTGTATCACCCCACCCCATCAGCTTATATAGGCTACCCCTAGAGCACAGTACAACTACCCCCTCTCCTCCCACCCCTACAGGCGCCTGCAGCGTCAGCTCATGCTTCATGCTCATGCACGAATATCCTCCTCCTGCTCCTACTGCTGCTCCTGCTCCTCCTGCTCCTGCTCCTGCTGCTGCGCCTGCTCCTGCTCCTGCTCCTGCTCCTGCTCCTGCTCCTGCTCCTGCTCCTGCTGCTGCTGCTGCTGCTGCTGCTGCTCCTGCTCCTGCTCCTGCTCCTGCTCCTACTGCTGCTGCTGCTGCTGCTGCTGCTGCTGCTGCTGCTGCTGCTGCTGCTGCTGCTCCTGCTCCTGCTCTTGCTCCTGCTCCTGCTCCTCCTGCTGCTGCTCCTGCTCCTCCTCATCCTGCTGCTGCTGCTGCTGCTGCTGCTGCTCCTCCTCCTCCTCCTCCTCCTCCTTCATCCAGCTCCTGCTGCTGCTGCTCCTCCTCCTCCCCACCCCCCCCCCTTCTCCTTTCCACATCTCCTCCTCCTCCTCCTCCTCCTCCTCCTCCTCCATCCTCCTGCTCCTGCTCCTGCTCCTGCTTCTCCTTTTCTTTTGTTCTCACTCCTGTCCGTTCCTCCTGCTGTCTGTCCCTGTCCCTGTCTTCGTCCTGGTGCTTCTCACCTCCTCAAAGTCAAGCTCTTCCTTCTTCTCCCTCCCCCATCCTGTATCCTTGGTTCGCAGAGCCTTTGTTTGAGTGCATTCTGCCATGCTCAGCCTAGTTGTCGACTTTGCCCTGATCTCCTTTCGTTGCTTTTGTATGTTGTCTTGGATAACCTCGGACTTTCCTGCCCTTCCCAGACGATAGATGGCTGAATCTTCCCTTGAACAGGTCTAATAGCACAGACAGACACCATGGTAGACCTTGAAAGCGTCAAGAAGCTGCCTGGAGCCATGGAAACGGTCAGTGGACCAACAGGAGGAGGATGACGATGCGGAGGTTGGTGACGGTGGGCGATAGGTCGAAGACGCGAAGCAGATTCTCACCAAGTTCAGGATGCAGAGTGGGAACAGAGTGAGTCCATGACGAGAGCACGAGAGATAGCCTGGTGACGTGCATACCATCGAGCAGACGTGCTTCGATTGTAACGCCAAGAACCCGACATGGGCCAGTGCGACTTATGGAATTTTCATGTGCCTGGTGATGAGCTCCATGGTGGGGAGCGGGTCCGTGTGACTGAAGATGTTTGTTGCAGGATTGTTCCGGTATTCATCGCTCTCTCGGTGTGCACTTGACGTTTGTAAGGAGCGCGGAGATGGACAAATGTGCGTAGCGAGCTGTGCCGTGGTGGGTTTGTTGACAGCCGATGGCAGGGAAGCGGCATGAGCTGGTGGCGATGCTTGTTGGGGGGTAATGCGATGACACTTGAGAGGATTGATGGTTTGTTGACGGCTGGACAACTCGTTTGTCGAACAGGAATCAGAAGGCAAGGGATTTCTTCATCAAGCACAAACAACAGCTGGATGGAAAAATCCCTGAGAAGTACAATTCACGGGCTGCTATGTTGTACCGCCAGGTAGGTTGTTCATCCTATATTGATAATCGGTTGTACGACAGTGATGAAGACTTGATGTCTCCCTTGCTGTCCTCATCGTCTCACTTCCTTGGCAGGAGCTGCTCAAACTCATCTACGATGATCTGCAGAAGAACAGCAAGTTGTACGTGCCTGTGGAGAAGCCCGCAGATCCTCAAGTAGCAGTCGAACATGCTCGATCTCGGCGCATGGTTGAAGCGTGTACAGGCGTCGAAGGCTGCACCTTCGAAGTCGAACAAGCTGGAGGATGACTGGGATTGGGGTGAAACCACTCCCAAGGGAAGGTGAGAACTTCGTTGCGGTGCCGTTACGACGGGCCAGTTGACATTTTTGTTTCCTCATTCTCCAGCTCCAAGTCGTCGGGCGAGACTGAAGCCCAGCAGAGCAGCAAGAGGGCGACGTCGACTTATTCCTCCTCCTTGAGCAGCGGTCGGTGTAGTCGTCGCGTGTCGATGAAAGCCTGACGGTCCTCGTCGCCTGCGCAGGTTCTACTCCCGCCCGATCGTCGAAGCTCGGAGTTGCCAAGGTGAAGGGAGCAGCTGCAGACAAGGATGACGGCTGGGACCAAAGCTCCTCCTCCAACAACAACAGAGGTCCGGAGCAGCCTGTCCTTGCTCATTGCGTAGAGGTGACGTGGCAGTTGACTGTGCGGCAGACGAGAAGCCCAAGTCAAAGACTGCACTCGAGACGTGGGATGCCGACTCGTGAGACGTGGTGGATGGAGAGGCGAAGGTGGTGACAGGTGGGCTGCAGGTGGGGGAACGACTGGGAGTACGACGACAAGAAGCCAAGTAGGGGAGGAAGCAAGGGCTCTGCCCCGGTGGTGAACGAGACGGCGGAGGAAGACTGGGACGACTGGGGCAATCAGGGCAGCAAGCAGACCAAAGGCGATGCTGGAGGCTCCAACAAGAACAAGGACGACTGGGAGTGGGGAGAGGAGTCCTTTGCATCCTCGGCATCGTCAAAGTCGAAGACGAGCTCCCTCTCTCTCGGGCAGAAGAAGCAGGAGGAGAGGTCGAGCTCGAGGCCCAAGGCTTCCACCCGCGTGCTGAGCGGAGGAGGACCGTACGCCAGCTCCTCGACGCTCTCGAGCGGGTCAGACTCCTACCTCAAGTCGTCCTCGTTCAGCGGGGCGGAGGGCCAGGGTGCCGCAGCTGACGTGACGAGGTTCCAAGGACAGAGTGGGTTCGGGTCAGCCGACCTGTATGGGAATGGCGAAGACAACAGCAGGAGCAGCGGGTTCTTTGATGCAAGGTGAGGAGAGAAGGCAGGAGTAGATGCTTGACTGCTCGTTGTGATCCTCCCACGTGACATGTTCGTTGTTGATTGATGAATGTGAATGTGAGAACTGGAGCTGTATAGTGGTTGATGATGAATGTGAATGTGAGAACTGGAGCTGTAGAGTGTTTGATGTGGAGGCAGAGTGGTGAGCGGTCGATGTTGAAGTTGATGTCACTGGTTGATATGAAGAAGAGGTGGTACCTTAAGAGCAGTAGGTGGTACCATTCGTGGTGATGTTGGTACCTTAAGTGGTGGCAGTGGTACCTTAAGAGATTGTTTTCCCAGCGCTTACTTTGTTTGTTCCCCCAGCTCCTCCTCAGAAGCAGCAGCAATCGCAGCTGCTAAAGCAAGAGAAGCAGCTTCTGCTGCCCTGTCCCAGGTATACACCCTGTACCTCCTTCCTCCTTCCTCCTTCCTCCTTCCTCCTTCCCCTCCTCCTCCTCCCTCCTCCCTTCCTCTCTCTCTCTCCTCCTCCTCCCTCCTTCCTTCCTCTCTCTCCTTCTCCTCCTTCTGAATCTCCTTCCCCCTTCCCCCTTCCCCCTTCCTCCAACCTCGTCCTCCTCCTTTTTTCCTCCTCGTCCTTGAAAATCGCCCTCCTTCTTCAGTCTCCTCCTACTTCCTGATCCTCCTGAATCTCCTGCTCCTCGTCCTGAATCTCCTGTTCCCCTGCCATATATCGCCTGTCGGCCTCGTCCTGAACTACCTCGTGTGGTGCGCAGGCATCGTCAGCCCTGGGATTCCTCAAGAGCTCCGTGGCAGGGTCGTCGATCGGCAGCAAGCTCGGGGGGGTGCTGGGCAACTTGGGCGTTGACATCGGGAAGATGGGAGGATCGGTGGGCAACAGCTTCAACATGGCGAGCGAGCAGGAGGAGGGAGAGCAGCAGAGGTTCGGGGGCTTCGATCGCTTCCGCAAGACCGAGCCGAGCGAGGAGGGGATGGGAAATTTGAGCCTCAACAGCAACGGCAAGTCAGCAGCGAACAAGGCGAACCCCAGCAGGGGGAGGTCAGGAGGCTTCGGTGATGACTGGGACGACTGGGGAGAGTCTGGTGGGAGCTTTTCCTCCTCCGCCTCCTCCTCCTCCTCCTCCTCCTCCTCCTCTCTCCCTTCCTCCTCCTCTCTCCCTTCCTACTCCTTTTTCCCTCCCTCCCTCTCCCCTTTCCACTCGTTTTCTCCTTCTCCCATTTCTCACTTCATGTCTCCACCATTCTATTCCCCTCCTCCCTCACTCCATGTCTCCTGCCCATGCTTGTTCGCCTTTTCTTGACCTGGCCAGCAGGTGGCAGCAAGGCTCGTGGTAATGACGACGACGACTGGGGGACGCAGGTCAGTCCCAGCTCCACCCCACCTCTGCCGCTGACTCACCGCAGAACTCGAAGAGCTCCAGAGCTGAGAAGAAGGAGACGAAGTCGAGGGACAGTTGGGGATGGGAGGAGGAGGAGGAGTCCAGACCGAAGGGTGAGGGAGGAGGAGGAGGGAGGAGGGAGTGCAAGGAGGAGGGGGTAGGAGCGATGACGTCATCGCAGGGAACGGTAGGAAGGCAGCTGAGGACGACTGGGGCTGGGACTCTGCTGGAGGTGAGCTGGAAGAGGCAGGTGGGCTCGGAATCCCTAAGTGTGCACTGTCAGGTCGTGGAGGAAAGCCGCAGAAACCCGCGAAGGAGGAGGAGGACGACTGGGGCAATGCAGACTGGGGCGAGCCTACGAAGTCGAAGACTGGAGGAGGAGGAGGAGGAGGAGGAGGAGGGAAGGGAAAGGCGGCGGGCAAGGCGGATGGATGGGACGAAGACTGGTAGAGGAGGGAAAGGAGCGGAGCAGAGTGTATGAATATGTCAACCCGCAAGGAGACGGCTAATTGCTGCTGGCGGCAAGAAAGGAATTATTCCGATTGAGTAGCAGATTGTTTCATGACTTTGTTGTCCTCCCT
>NW_005434302.1:0-12598 GCF_000315625.1 Guillardia theta CCMP2712
TCCGTGATCGCCGACTGAGCCTGAGGACTCCGGGAACCGTCGGAATCGGATGCTGCCGGGCCCTTGAAGCCCGTGTCCGGGCCCCGGGAGTGCCAGTGATCCACCCCGGGCCCGGGGCCCCAGTCACTAACCCGGCCGGGCCCGGGTGACCCGGTTCCGGGACCCCCGGGCCCGGCGGCCGGATGGCGATCAGATGGAACTTCACTAGCCTAGTGATTTCACTCACACTGTAAACCACCGGTACTAGAAGCCAACTTTGAAAAGTACCCCTCCTTTTGACTATCTTGTACCCCCAAATATCTGAGGTTTCCAGTCACTTCTTTACAAACCTACCCTCCCCCCAATGGTGCCTTCACACCCACCCCACTGGTAAACACTGACTACCCCCACCTGCCATTGATCCCTTGATTACCCTACCCTTTCTAGGAAGTACAGAATGTACCTACCCCCCTACTCCTCACAGGCGTTACCTGCAGTTTCAATGCTGCTACCCGCCAACATGACGAAAACAAACCATGCTACAGCTCTCCCTCCTCCTCTCCCTCCTTCTCTCCCTCCTCCTCTCCCTCCTCCTCTTCCTCCTCCTCTTCCTCCTCCTCTTCCTCCTCCTCTTCCTCCTCCTCTTCCTCCTCCTCTTCCTCCTCCTGCTCCCTGAATCCCCCAACCTCTTCATTCCCAACCTTCCTCCCACTCCCACTCCCGCTCCTCCAGCTCCGCTTCCCGCTCCTCTCATTCCTCCCACTCCCCACGCACCTCGCATTCCTCAAGATCCTCACATTCTCAGAACTCCTCAGGCACCTCCCACTTTTATCACAGCTCGACATCCCCTCTCCAACGCTCCTCCTCTCCTTCCTCGTTCAAGTCGTTGTTGTATAGCTCATGCATGTTGCCATGTCGCATAGACTGACGTCGGTTGACATCTGAATCTGTCCATCAGACATGTCTGCTGGTGATGATCGCCCAGGGCGTTATTGTTCATATCAGTACAGATGAGAATGACTGCACTCATACCATGCCAAGACGCACCGTGATCGAGTCAGACTGGAGAACGAGATCCTGAGAGTTTGTTGAGGTGTGAGTGCAGTGTGATGGTATAATGACTTCCTGTGTGACTTTGTACTTGTCCAGCTTGTTGTGCTTCAGCACACCTGTCCAGCATGTCGTCTGACTCCCAGGTAGAGTAGCATCTACCTTGAGCAGCAGAACCTGATCTGATGTTGACGCTGCAGCACACAAGTAAAGCGCTGAAGAAGCTCTTCAGTGCGTACTGCAGCAAGGTGATGCTGGCCCGGTCATGAGCAGGAGTGTGACCCCTTGCGACTGTCAGAACGAGGAAGGGGACAAGACGATGGACTGGGAGGCAAGGATGTTGTGCTGACGTCGTCTCGATTGCTAACGATGAGGATTGCAGGCTCTGAGCTGCTTCCTGCAAGACTTGAGGATCAGTCCAGAGCTTCTTTCTCCTGACGAGGTCGAGATAGAACATGCTTCCGCGTTGCTTTTCAAGATCCTGCAAACGACTTCACTAATTGCATCTGTGTCCAGACCCATGCAGTGCTTGCAGAGACAGTGAAATCAGGTAATCCAACTCAAAGCTTTTTGTCGTGCATGCTGTTGCGAACTGGATTCTGTTATTGGAGACATGATCGATGCTCCTTTTTGCCTGTTCCCAGCGCTGACACCGACTTGCGCAGGCTCGAACGAGATCGATTTCTCGGAATTCAAGAAGTTTTTGCGAAAGTGAAGAACTTTTATATGAGGATCGCACCTTCGGTCCTGATTACCATCTCAGACTTGCCATCGTTGAGTTCAAGAAGAAGCAGTACAGGAACAAGTACGTGGCGCATGATGAGCGGTATGCTACCACTAGCGCTTCTCTGTTTGGTTGGTGTGATGACACTACATCTCTTCGTCAGGTTCACAGCTCTGCTCGCTTACATGCAGATCGATCGAGTAGACGAGATGCTCGCAAGGCGCAAGGGCAGTCAGCAGAAGACGGTCTGTGATAGCGACCGTAGTTGTAGCATTGATGGAGCAGTGAATGTCAATAGCGAGATTTGACGATGATGACGGACGTGCTGTTTGAGATCATGGAGATGATGATTATGGAGATGATGATGATATTGGGGGTGATGATGATTGGGAGGAGGAGGATCGGGAGGAGGAGGAGGAGGATGGAGATGATGATGAACTTCTTTGTGCAGGAGAAGAGAGATTCCAAGAAGAGTTCGAAAGGTGATGATTGCTTTGACATGATGGCAAGTGCTGAAGTTGCTTGTGCAGGAGGAGGGAGTCACAGGTATCGTGTGACGTCAGCCATCATAGCAGAATCTGATTTGGTTGATTTTACTTCTTCCGTCAGTTCGAGCTCTTCCAAGGTGGTAGACGTTGTTTTCGCACGTGCACCTGATTGTGAATGATCCAGAAGAAGGCTGAGAGACATGCGGATATCCTTCTGGAAGAAGATTTGGTACATGATGAGGAAGCACAGACTGAGAGGGAGGGAGGGGGGGGAGAAGGGGGGGGGAGAAGGGGGCGAGAGAGAGGGGGGGGAGAGAGAGAGTGACTTTGGTACGTAGGACGAGACACAGGAGGAAAGGCACGGAAAGCACCATGACAAGGTTAGAAGGAATTTTTGTGAGCGAGTTTGAGTGACATGTATGGAAGGCATCGGAAAGCGGGAGAAGGAAGGTGAGGGGATTCACATACTGAAGGGAGAAGCTGTTGGCTGGGAGGAGAGCGAGGAGGAAGAGGATGGTTTGTTCACCTGCAGACAGGAAGCGACAAGAGAGAGCCGAATGCCGTCTAGGAGGCCCGCGGTCGGTCGTCTTGCTCAAGTTGCTCGCGGCATGACGTGCTGGCTCAGGTTGAAGATGAGCGGGAGAGGCCACGAGGAAGCGTACACAGTGACGACGAGGTCTCGTCGGGATGGGATCAAGCCGCCAACCACAGGGAGGAGGATCACCTGCAGAAGAGGTGAGGGGAAGTAGAGTGCTGTGAAGGGTGTGAGGCGTCAGCAGCTCGAAACCTCCAGCAGGGGAGGAGCGAGACGATTTGAGCGAGGACTTCGAGGATGAAGACATCATCATACTGGACGAAGACGGTGACGAGCTCATGCATGGTGAGAAAGGCAACGAGCTTGACCGCGACCAGTTTGACGCTCGTGTGACACAGAGGGAGAAGAGATGCGGGAACAAGATCAGCACGACAAGCTTGCAGCAGAAGAACTTCACCCGCCCTCCTCCTCCTCGCCAGCAGCAACGGCAGGAGGAGAGGACGAGAACTCCGTCGTAAGGCATGCGAGCATGGAAAAGCGAAACCTGTCGAGGCCACAAAGCGCCGTGAGACCTCCGAGCGCGACGAGGCATCGACCAGACAGCGCTCATCGGACAGGATCGAGCTCGAGCGGGCTAGGAGGAAGTAAGACCTCGACTGCCTCCTCCTCCTTGTGACCCTCTCGTAGCAGTGGGAGGCAGCGGAGCCGGAATCGCCATGGCTGCCGACACTTCATCCCTCCTACGGCAGCCGCGCAGCAAGTGAGTGGAAGGAGGATAGGGAGGAGGAGGAGAAGATGGAGGAGGTGGAGGAATGATGAGAGTGGCAGGCTTCAGCTGAGGTGCAACTGCGGGGGGAGGACAGGCAGTCTCTTCCTCACGACAGACATGAGCTGGGAGCAACTTTGCGGGCACTTCCGGGCTCTCTTCGGGCTGGAAGATGACGTCCCCATCGTCTTCTCCTACAGGATCGGATGGGACGCAGAGAGGGGAGGGGGGAGAGTCTCCGTATGCACCTCCAGCAGCGACCTGACCCTGCTCTACGAGAGCATCGCGAAACATCCTCCTCCCCAAGGGACGCTCAAGGTGAGGATACCTAGGACTTGCTGCGATCTGACCTGCTCCTCCTCCCCTCCCCACCCCTGCTCCTCGCAGGTCAACTTGCTGCTGTCAACGGATGAGGAGTCTTCATCGGATGAGCGACACCCGCCGGAGGAGGCGACGGGCAGCAGGGAGCGAGACTCAGGTCCCGTGAGCATCGTAAAGAGCATGCTCACTAAGATGAGCAGAGCTGGACAAGCGAGTGGAATACATCCCCGGAGGAGCAAACCAAGGTGGTAGAGGTGAGGAGGAGGAGGAGGAGAGGGATGCGGGGGAATGCAAACTGATCGTCTGAAGTAGCTGAGCACATGAGCTTCAATGATTCGGATGCCTCGGCGTACCGTCAAGTGAGTTCGATGCCTCAATTCCATCGTCCTCCTCCCAGCCGAGACGTCCCTGACTCTTGTACCTTGTGCTCACTCCTTGTCCCAGCAAGCTGTTCGCCCCCCGCGGCCCCAGGTCTCCTCTCTTCCTCCTCTCCCTTCTCCTTCTCATCTTCCTCCTTCACCTCCTCCTCTCCCTCCCGGTCTTCCTCCTCCTCGTTAGCTATGTCCTTCCCTTTCTTTCGCTTCATCCATCCAGTATCCATAGCGACTGGTGACGTGCTGGGGTAGAGCGCTACCAGCAGGCCGATGTCAGCCCCAAGGAGCACGAGAAGTGGACTTGACTCATGCCCGCAAACGGTGAGAGTGAGCCAAGGGATACGATCCTGCTATCCTACTACCTTCCCCTCCTACTCCTCTCTCCCTCCCTCCCTCCCTCCCTCCATCCATCCATCCATCCATCCATCCATCCCTGCTTCTCCTACTCCTCTCCCTACTTCTTACCTTCTCCCTCACTCCTCCTTCCTCTGCCTGCCCCTTCACCACCATGGCCATCTTGTGCCTCATTCATGCTCTGCAGCAAGACTTCGATCTGTCGTTCAGCTCGTCACAGGGCATGCAGATCAGACCAGGAATCAAGGTATGTCTCATTCCTATCTTGCTCCTACATTGCTCCTGCCGTGCCCGCTCCCTGTCTTCTTCTCGTCTTCTTCTCGTCTTCTTCTCGTCTTCTTCTCGTCTTCTTCTCGTCTTCTTCTCGTCTGCTCTTTCGCGCGTTCGTCTTCTCTTGTCTTGGTGGCTCACGGTGCAGCAGCAGGGGTCAGATTCTCTCTTGCAGAACATATCGGAGAGGAGGAGTCGCGTTCAGAGTGCTTCTCGCAATCCCACGGGTCGACGAGAAGGGCTGGCAGAGCAGTCGTCTATGGCGCCCTCTGTACAGGTGACAGGACTGGGAAGAGGGAAGGGAGAGAGGGACGGAGGGCAATGGAGGAGAGGACGGAGAGTAAGGGAGGAGAGGGAGGAAGGAGAGGGAGGAGCTAGATTTGTCAAGCTGAGGAGGGAGCAGTCGGAATCGTCGCAGCTCAACTCCAAGGCCTACGAGAAGCTTCGCTCTTGCGTAGCCCTGGGGATCCTCCCGGCAGACGCCAAGGTGTTGATAGGGAGAAGAAGAGAGGAGGAGGGTGACAGGAGATGTGTCAGTTGAGGCTCGAAGTGGAGCACTGCACGGCGAGAAGACCAAGTGCAACCTTAAGGTACGGAGGAGAGGGAGGAGGAGGAGGGAACGAACGGTTGACAAATCAACAGAGGTTCTTCCGAGGCCTACGTAAAGAAATTTTCGACGTTCAAGTTCAGAGTGAAGGTGAGGAGAAATGAGGCGCTGGGGCGGGAGATGCGACGAGGAGGAGCGGGAAGGGAAGGTGAAGTCGGAGTGATGGACGTGCAGGACAAGATGAGCGCATGGAATGTTGAGGTGGAGAGTACTTCAAGGAAACCCAAGATAGGATCCTTTGAGGTTACGGCAGACCTGATGCCTCCTGTCCCTCGTCACTCACTGCGACCTCTTGACAGATCAACCTGCAATGGCAGTGTAACGGGTTTCCTTACGAGATCTTGATCTTTTCTAAGGTCCTTCCCCTCCCTCCCTCCATCCATCCATCCATCCATCCATCCATCCATCCTTCCGTCCTTCCTTCCCTTCTCTTGCAAGCTCGTTCTCGCTCGGGGCTGCTGTGACTTGCATCCGGCAGCTCAAGACCAAACGATGGCCTGACGTGGAGAGCATCGTCTCGACCCTCTGCGAGCTGCTGCCGAAGCAAGAAGAGGTGGAAGAGGCGGTGGGAAAGGAACAAGTTCTTTACTCGTCCGCTAGAAAATGCTGCTGAGAGTGGTCGATCAAGACTTGAACACCATCGGTGAGGCTTCGAAGCCTCTCGCGCACGCCTGACGTCAGTGGCAGGGGATGCTGAAGTCATCATCAGCGACCCGTACACACAAGCGGTGGAGCTGAGAGCCTGAGGAGACTGTACTGACCCCTTGACAGCCTCTTCGCAAGTCCTACAGCGACTTGGCCGGGGAGTGCGTCGTGTACCTCAAGGAGGTGAGTGAAGCTCCAGCACTCGCAACCCGCCGACCTCGTGCAGGGCGACTATGACATCAAGATCAACGCGGAGAAGTACAAGGAGATCATACTGACCAAGACGCTCAAGGTGAGGGAGAGGGAGAGGAGTGAAGACGGTGAGGCTGCAGCATCAGATCTCGGAGATCAACGAGGTGGAGTTGTTCTCCAACTGAGAACAACTCAAATGAAGGTCAACGCGAGATGAACGCGAAGTTCGAAGTGGTTGTACAGAGAAAAGAGACAGCAAGGGAGAGCAAGGAGGGACAATCTTGAACGCCAGTGCTCTGAGTGAGAAAGACGAGCTACTAAGCCACTTAAAATCAATTGAATGCGAATCAATAGAAACTACTAAGTCACTGTAACAATCGAATTCGAATCAATACTGTGCGATTTATTATGCAGTTTACAAGTCGCTGTTGTTAATCTTACTGCTGGCGGTAGTCGCAGTAGTTGTGGGAGCGGCCGCCATCGCAGCTGTTGACGAACCCAGTGGGGGGATGGTAGAGAGTCTGCATGGAGGTCAAGCGAGCTCAACAGGAAGAAGCATCAGAACTCACGCCGTAGAAGTCGTGGCCGGAACCCTCACCGTCGAAGTCACCAGCTCCGTCTGGGGAGATCAACGGTCAAGAAACCTTATCACCACAAGAGGATGGCAAACTCACAGAGGATGTAGCCGGAGTCGAGCTGGGTAGCAACAAGCTGGGTGAAGAGAGCGAACATTGTCTGAATCAATCAGTCAGATCGAAGATCGATGCAGTTTGGTATGAAATGTAACAACGAACTCGGAACACAAACACGAGCACACGAAATGAAATGCAGAGGGGTAGCATGCGTTGAAATTGGGAACGAAACGACAAAAATCAACCAGTTCTGTAATCAGTTGATCATGAAAATGACATCTTGCAGCACAAATTGACCGTGAGAAGAAAGTGGTTGATGATAGGATGGTGTGAACCACGAAGAAGAAGATGAATATGATGATGACAGTGAAGCATCGAATGGAGATGATGGAGGTATAAATCGCAGACTGATAACAGTCACTCCCATGTCGCATGTTGTGCATGCAGTCAAGACATCATTGTTGCCGCGGCAAGCGACATGGCAGACCTGCACTTGACAATCTATTTCCGGCACGCTTTTTTTATAGATGTTGGGGGTGGGGTACCCCACCCTTGGGATCATGTTCCTACATTTGTCTTTACACGGGACCGGTGGTGAGGTCCAGACTACCCCTGTTGCCAAGCCTCAAACCCACCACCCCCTCGCTGTTCTATTTCCATCCAAAGTGCAATTCAGCCGTTACAATGAAGCTCAGCGACTGTAACGGCTCCGCTCTGCGAGTTTCAAGGCCCGCACCGTCTGCGGCACTGCGGCACTGAACCGGCGGGCCGCCCACTGCCACTCAGCCCGCTCGGCCGGGCGCTGATTAGCCGCCAGGGCGCGGCAGTGACCCGAGTCGTGACACAAGAGCTGGAAACCCCATGATAAACGATCAGACGTGAAGTTTCTCGTGAATTCTGACGGTATGTAACAAGGTGCTAGCTGACAAGCCTGACCGTCGGACTCCGAGTCTTTGATGCAGAAGACTCCCGAGCGATGGCAGAACTACTGGGCCGGGCTAGGCTAACCCGGTGACCGTCAGTGGGAGACTCACTGAGTCAGGCCCTGAGGGCCGGGCGGCCGCTGCCACATGAGTTCTTTATAGTTTGAGCTATAAACCTGACAGAAAAAAAATGTGTAGGACATTGAATCCTACCTAGACCTAGCTTGCGTTTATATCATCCCATATTTGGTGCCTTTCTCCCGGCACTGCCGCGGCAGCCGGCAAAAGCTTTTTCAAATCAAGTCGGAAAATGCCGCACATAATTTCAAATATGTGAGAACAAATATCGGAACCTTCCCTAATCTCTCCTACTGAGTTGAGAAGTAATAAATCTCTCTCGCGCCATGCTCAAACGCGGCAGGCAAGATGGGGGCGACGATGAGCAGTCCGCTCGTAACAGCAATTGGAAAGGTCTCCGAGAGAGAGAGAACCACATCTCTTGGAAGGAGATAGCTCGGAATCGTGACGCGGTGGGGCATATGGAGGAGAGCAAGCTTTTTTGTCTCGATGGATCGTTGTGGGATCAGACCAGCTCTGGACAAGGAAGGCAGCGGGTGCTCTACTGCAGGGAATGCTTCAATGAGCAGTGGCATTTCATCAAGGAGAGAGTGTGTGAGGCCGGGCGTCTGGGTTGGATCCTAGGCCCTCCAGGGACGGGGAAGTCGACGACGACCATGTCCTTTATACAATCGCTGAGCATGGAGGAGGGATGGATGGTGATGTGTGTGCGGCTGTTGAAGTGGAGTTCAATTCAAGTGCTACAAGTTGATGATGGAGTTTTGAGAATTGCTGACTTGCCACGCAATGGTGCAGAAGAGATGCTGAGAAGGGTCCTCAGAGAATGGTCCCAGAGCAACAAGAAGTATCTTGTGTCCTTGGACGGTTACCAAGAGGATGTACATGATCTGGTGCTCAGTGAATGCATATACTGGCTTCACAAGGATCAGGAAAACCGGCGGGTTGTGATCACGACGTCGATGAGTTCTCGAGTAAAGAAAAAAATTGAGCTCGATAGAATGGAGAAGGTAGAGGAGCTGATGGTGTACTCGTGGACACTGGAGGAGTACCTGGAGGCCATTAAGTACGAGATGTTCTACAAGAGTGTGGCTAGTGTAATGGAATGGAGCTTGGATGCGGAAGAAGCCTCGGAGGAGACAAGGTCAAGAGTTGTCGAGTCAAAGTATCAGATTGTTGGAGGCTCATGCCGCCATATGTTCGAATGTACGACAGATCAAGCTATCCAAGAACTCTGTGCAGCGATGAACTCTGTCTCTCATTTCAGGACGCTCTTTGAAATGAATGTGGGCGACCTTTCAAAGCAGTTTGTCAATCGGCTGCATGGGAAGTATCGAATCGGAAACCAGGTGTACCGGACTTTTATCAGTAGGTTTGTTGCCAGGGAGCTAGCAGAGAAGCTCGGAGAATCGTTTGTGAGCAAGATTGAGCATCTCCATGGCATGACTGAGAATCCGTTTCTTCGGAGGATTTGGTTTGAGATGCTGTTCTTTGCTCGGATAGGACGAGAGCCAGGGCTGCAGGTCACCCTCAGGTCAGAGAATCAAGCCGAGTCAGAGAAGCACGACGACTGGCAAAGGTGTAGCGTAATACCTCTTGAAGCAAGGGAAGTACAGAAGGCTCTGAAGCAAGGGCCAGCAAGGTTGTGCCTGAAGCCGTTGAATTGGAATCAGGGTGGCTATGATGCTGTGATTGTGGACTCGAATGACAATTTGGTGCATTTCATACAGGTAACCATTGCGGAGACGCGTGACCTCAAATTGCGATTCATGTATGATTGCCTGCAATCTTTGGGCATTGAGCAAGGGGGGACCTGGAAGGTGGAGGTTGTGTTTGTCGTTCCAAAGGCGAATCTCTACAAGTTCAGATTGAATTGTGTGGAAGACGAATTGATACTTACACAGTACGGGTGGACAACAACAGACGCTCATGTAGTTGCAATGAACTCCAGACCGCAAGGATAGAGCCGACAGATCGATGAAGGAAGGAGGAGGGGTCGCGGAAGGAGGAGGAGGGTCGCGGAAGGAGGAGGAGGGGTCGCGGCCCCCTCCCCTGCATCATGTGATAGAGTGCCTCGAATAAATACATCCCAGATACCAACTCTGACAATACCTCACCTCCGCAGCCTTGGGCACGTCACTACCCCTCATCTCTCCTTCCACGGGTGCGTGCCCGGCACCTTTTGAAGGACGCGATCCTGGTGATGATTGGTGTTCCCTGCCGGTTCTCAGAGAAGGAACCATGGCATATAAGCTGATGACGATCAGCAGGCATGAGGTAGGTCCTCCTGACGTCTTGATCTCACTTGATGCCACCAATCATCATAAGCGTCTCGTTAGGGCCACTGGGTTGCAAAGGCTAAAGACGTTTTGCTCAAGACCTCAACCAAACCCGAACATTGCTTCAAGCTGAGAGCGAAGCAGGACATGCGGAGCAAAGCTGCGATACCACCGTTTCCGACTCTAGCTCAGTCACCTCATGCCTCATGCTGGCGACTTGAAAGCAGCCTGTGCTGCATTCACACATTGATTGTTTGGCATGCTGGAAGGAATACCTGCCCCTTCCGACATGTCCCCGTTTCCTGACTTTTCTCACTGGCAAGCTGCAAGATCTTGTCATACATCTGTTCATACTGTGACACATGTTGTACACACAACCTTCGGGAAGGAGGGAGATCGCCAGAGCGATCACTGCTTCGTTCACTAGAACACGACGAGCCTGGCACGACCGTCTGATCGGACGGCGGGCTACTGCTGAGTCTACTGAGTCACTGAGAGAAAAGACAGCGAGGCGGCCCGGTTGAACCAACTTGCCCCTCATCCTGCCGACCGACTGCCGCGTCTTCTCTGATCATCACTGCATATTCCGAGGCTGCCGGCCAAGCCGACTGCATGGCAGAGTCCGATCACTGAGCCCGGGGAGTTCACCGGGCCCGGCCCAGGCCGGGCTGAGCCGCCCGGGAGCCCCGGACTCAGTCGCCGAAGATAAACTGCATGCACAATTCTTGAGGGGTGGGGGTGTTGAAAGAATGGGTAGTCTCTATCAAAATGGGGGTAGTTGCACAGGGATGAATGGGGTGGGTGTGAACAAACTACACCGGTGGGCCGGGGTGGAACGCAAGCCATGTTGGCAGGGATTGTAATGAGGAGGATGGGGACTAAGACGACGATGATGATGAGAATGATGAGGACGACGACGAGAAGAGAGATGATGACAACACACAACTTGAGGCTTCACTCTCCTCCTCTTCGCTCTTCTCCTCCATCCTCTCTTGTCTCGCGCTCCAACATCTGCCCCCTACCAAGGCTGGACGCTTTCGGAGGTTGCAGGGGAAGAGCGAGCTTATCTAGCGCTGTCGAGGAAGTGAAGGACGAGTCGAACGCAGCAGAGGTCAACCCAGTTGTGGAAGAGAATCTGAAGGAGCTCCTTGAGCTCATAGAGGAGAAGAAGGGTGCCGACGTTCAGGTCCTCAATGTCAAAGATTACCCCAAGTTGATAAACATCTCAGAGTACACTGTGATCACAACGTGTACGAGCAGGAGACATATGCGGATCGTTGCCGAACACGTTGTGGAGCACTTCAGGTTGAAGGGGATGCTGGTGGAGAAGGTGGACGAGAACGATGAGGTGATAAAGGCGTCCCCCGCCATCGAGGGCATGGAATCGGATCGCTGGATGCTCGTAGACCTCAACGAGATTGTGTTTCATGCTTTCACCCAGGAGGGACGCGACTACTACAAGATCGAGGAGAACCTGCGGACTGAAAGCCCCATGGATGGGATAACTATGACGTGAGCGTGCATGGGACATGATTCTTGTGGGGGGCAGGGGAGGGGAGGAGAGCGTGGAAGATTGTTTTTTGAAGGCAGGAGGAGCGAAGGAAGTGTGGAGAGTAGCGATGGAGATTTTCCGTGTACAAGTTTCTTCTTGTTCCCACGATCGCAATCACAAATAAACCTCCTCTTCGCTAGGAGACACCCAACCGATCCTTCCGAGAAACTCCTCCTCCTCCTCCTCCTCCTCCTCCTCCTCCTTCTCCTCCTTCTCCTCCTTCTCCTCCTCCTTCTTGCAGACCCACACCTGCTCTCCCCTCCCTCCTGCCCTCGCTCGCCGCCCCCGCCCCCTCCGACCTCCTACCAGCCCCTCTGCTGCCGTTCAGTCCCCATTCCAACCCCCGGGTTCCCTTGTAAACATACAACAAGAAATTCGATAGCCGTTGGCGGGCAGGAGGAGGAGGGAACTGAACGGCAGGAGCGAGCGAGCGAGATGGAGACGAAGATGACTCACAGGTGAGAAGGAAGAGGAGAGGGAAGGAAGGAGGAGATAGGAGGAGGTGCGGGAGAGGAAGCGGAGGGGAGGGGGGGCAGGACTTTGGAGAGGAGAGAGAGAGGAGGAGGGGAGAGAGAGAGGAGGAGGGGAGAGAGAGAGGAGGAGGAAGGCGCAGGAGCTGATGAGGCCCAGCCTGATCAAGGCAGTGTCGGGAGAGTTCGACCTGGAGAGCGTGTACAAGTTGACGCTCTCGCGGATGAACATCAAGACGATGGAGAACCTGGAGGCGTGCGTGAACTTGCAGGTAGAGGAGAGGGAGGGGGAGGAGGGGGAGGGGAAGGAAGGGGAGGAGAGGAGGGAGGGACACGAGGGGAGGGGAGGGGAGGGAGGGGCA
>NW_005434301.1:0-12493 GCF_000315625.1 Guillardia theta CCMP2712
AAGAGGAGGATGAAGAGAGAAGGAGAGGCAGGATGAGGATGAGGAGGAGGAGGAGGATGAAGAGAGAAGGAGAGGGAGGAGGAGGAGGAGGAGGAGGACGAAGAGAGAAGGAAGGAGAGGGAGGAGGAGGCATGTCAGACCACAGAAGATAACAGGCTTGGTAATGTTGGTCTCCTTCTCCTTGGTCAGGTAGGCTGACTTAGCGCTCGCCTTGATGTCTCCTGCTTGCGACTGGTAGCCCTTGGCGTTGCTGCCCAGATCGTAGTTGGCACCTGCATGGCATGAGGAGAGAAGGAGCGCAGACCGTCACCAGTACCGCTGCTCTTCTTAATCTTGTCCATCACCAGCTCCTCCGTCATGTCCTCGGGGTCATCGGCGAAGTAGAACACGTGATGCTGTCCAATCACTCTCTCGACATCTGATATGAACTTCACCCTCCACTCTATCTCCCTCCCTCCTCCCTCTCCCTCCCACCCTCTCTCGCTCGCTCGCTCGATCCCTCTCACCGGGTTTGTGCGCGCCCGCTCGGGACTTCGCCATTCCGTTAAGGTTCGGGCCTGCAGGACATGAGTTCCAGGCAGGAAGCTACCGCAGGCAGCTCACCGTTGTACTGGACCATTACGAACTTCGCTCGCTTGCTCTCCTGGTCTCCAGCGATCATGCGTAGAAACGCCCATGTGCATTGATCGTCTGGCAGCGAGTCTCGAAATTCAGCAAACCTGCCGATGAGTCAACCACGTCACTCCACTCTTATCATCTTGTTGCTTCTCACCCTCCGCTGCCCTTGCCTCCCAAAACTATCTTGCTCTTCCCTTCGTACTTGAAAGCGGCCCAGTTTGTTTGCTGTTTTCAAACAATAAGCCCACCCGTAACAGTACTAATAAGTGGGGGAATTTCGAATTTTTGAACATAGAACACAGTGCATCACAGCATATTCTGTTCTGAATTACATGTGTGGTAAGCAGAAGATGAAAACAATCAAAAGAAGAAAGGAAAGAAATATCAAACACAGGTGTAGGATGCATCTTTGATTCCTCATTCATTGCTCCCTTCACCACGAAGAAATCGGCAAAAACTCAACAGTTTGTTTTGAAAGGAGGCGTCGATAGCCCAGGGGAAACCCGAGCAAGAAGGAGATTCTGACACTGATTACAATAAGCAGCTCATGTTGCTACTCACCGTCGCATCTTTTCGCACATCTTCCACCGCCTCGCCGCATTTCCCGTCTATCACTAGCGCCATGCCGCCGTCACCTTCAGGGAACAACACCCCTACCCCCCTCAGACCTCCTCCTGCTCTACCCTACCCCCACGGATTCAGTATCACTCTACAAACTTTGAAACTACCACCCTATTTGAGATGGTCGAACGAGGGGGTATCAATTATCACCCCACCCCCCACATATCACCACCCACCAATGTTGTAATTCTTTCCAACCCATGAGTTGTCACCAGGTAGCGCATTCTAGTACCCCCCTTTCCTACCCGATACCTACCCGGTACTCAGACCTACCCCTCCATCCCCTATTTTAGTTCTCACCCCACCCAACTACAGCTTTGTTCCCTCAAACCACCCCCTCTTTCCCAGCAACCTACCCTATTAATAAGGGTATTCTTAGGAGCTGGGGTAGGGTGGGGTGTTCACGGTCTGACCACCCCCAAGTATCCGACTTTGGAACCCCTCCTCTATACTACTATACCCTACCCCTCCGTACTTTACTACCCTGACCCCCTCGCCTCCCCCAACAAGAGCATCGTCACCGGCCACGCGATCTCCGAGGCTCCGCCGGAGGCTCATCAACCAGCCCACTGAGTGACTGCCGCTGAGCCACCGGCCGGGTCGGGGGCCGGGCCGCGCGGACGGTGGCCCGCCCACCCCGGCGTGGCCACCGTGGGCCCTGATCAGATCGGACTCCTCATCGGCCGCACTGACCAACTCGCCGCTGACTGAGTCCGAGTCTCTGATCATAGTAACAACTCCACCCGGCGGCCCGCCACGGTGACCGTGACCGTGAACTTCGGAACCGTAACCGCCGGTGACAGGGTGACCGTGACCGTGCCACCGGGTGTATCATGTCGGATCCGGGCAGCCGTACAAGGTTAGCTCTGAGCTTTGCCCTCCCTCTGTGACATTTCAAGTTTCCTCCGAGTCACAGGACAGACTGGCAGCCTGGGCGCCGGATCGGTTTAACCCGGGCTGGGGCGATGTGACATGGAACTTGAACCGCCGCCTTGAAGCTGCTGCAGCAGCTCCGAGGCTCTGAGCAGCCTCACTCACCGTCGGTGAGGCTGATGGATCGCAAAGACGACCCTTACGTGTTGCAGACTCATGACAGCCATGTAGCGCAGAGAAGGAGGAGCCTCGGAGGAGGAGGAGGAGGAGAAGAAGAAGAAGAAGAAGAAGAAGAGGAAGAGGAAGAGGAAGAGGAAGAAGAAGAAGAAGAAGAAGAAGAAGAAGAAGACGCTTCCCTAGTTGTCTTATTAAGGCTCCTCTCATGTCTGGCAGCCTCTTCGACGTATCGAGTCGTGCCCGTACGGAATCATCCGCAGTTAATCACTCCGACCAGGGCCGCGGGCCTGCCGTGACTGCGCCTAAGTGCTGGTCAGTGACGTAGGATGACAGCAAGAAGCAGAAACTTATGAGGAGCTCGAGCTCCAGAGACTAAGACGATTGTCTCATGGAGCAAGGAGCTCAATCAATAGTGCGACTTTCCAAGGCTGCGCCTTTTGAGAGGATCCGGCTCTTCATTCCAAAGGGTTTGTGCACACTGCATGCTCAATACCACGTCAGTCTAGACTTGCATCGCAAGTGAAGTAGACATCGCTGCATCACACCTTAATTAGAAATTCTGTGAGCAGGTTTCTACACGTTTGGAAACCAATCAATCAATTCTGAAACCATTTAGACAGGAACTCCTCACATTGACTGTAATACACGTGCCATACTGCCAAAAGCATCTACATCCATCAATGCATCGTATTTACGCTGTGGATGCAAGAAGAATATGATTCAAGGCAATTGGCTACGAGTTGGTCAGGACAGTCAGGTTGAAATCTCCTAAAGCTGTGTGTGTTGACATTTCCATACATCCAATTTGAGTTCATCAGGACTTTACTCGAGGGTATTATTTACAAATATCATTGCTGTACAGGCTCCAAGCGAACATTCAATCGATTTCCATGCTGTCTTCCGAACGAGTCGAGGATTGGTCTCTTGCCCTCATTACATTCTTCAGGCACTCGCTCCCGTTCGAAACAACCAGCACTTTCTTGGAGTAGGTAGAGATGAGACTTCTGTCATTCTGATCTTTCTTGCTGTTCATGCTTGTAATAAGTTCCTTGCACGCATTTTGGAGATATTTTCGCTGAAGTTCGTTCAAGTTTAGCGCGGGAATGCTTCTGCGTCGCTCAAACCGAAAGCTGGTTTCTTGTATCATCATCTTCTATCATCCGATTCTCGCTTGACAGCAACCACGGCAGACTCTTGTAGAGCTGTGATGTATCGAGAGCGTGTGCGTTGTGCTTGTGGGAGGGATCGCGGAGTTCGACGTCGCTGTGGTGAATGTTTTGCGCTGTTGCGAAGGAAGTGTCCACGGGTTCGATAGAACGGTCGCTCCCCGGGATCGATCTCCGAGTAGTAAATTCCGCGGTTCTCAACATGAGCCATCGGCTTGGAAATGCTTGTGTGTCCCATGTGAAATCATCGAGTCTCTTTCAATGTAAATTACGCATGTCTGTACCCTGAGTCCCTGAACCCTTCCTTCTGGTTGAACTTGCTGTAAGACCCTCTGCCTATCACGAGGGCAGTCATCAAGGGCGTACCAGGAACAATGAATCACTCCGTCTTCTTCGGGCGGGAGTCCATATGACGCGATTTCAAGCATATGCCTGATTTGAGCTAAAAGTCTTGTTTTAGTTAAAGGATGTGCCGCCAGCTGACACTGGCAGAGTGACTCTTTCGTGACTCAGCGGCCGGTAGCCGACTCGCCGATGATCGGAGTTTGTGACTCATCCGACCACTGAGTGTCTGACCAACAAGTTCCGCTGAGTCGGAGTCCGCCGGACGTGCCACTGCCCGGTAGCCTTCACTTGTCGGACCGTGAGGGCCCGGACCACCCGGTGCCACTCAGTCACGCCGCCGTCACTGAGCTAGTACTCGGATCCAGTTTAACTCTTGAGTAGTACCGTGCCGGCGGGCCGCCGCGGCCCGGGACTGGCCCCGGGGCGGGCCCGGCCCGGCGGCCGGCGTGATGGTGACTCATCGCCCTCCCGGGCCGGATGATCCGAGGCAGGCTCGCCGGTCACCGGGTGTCTCCGGCACTCATCGCCCTCATTCTCGTGTTAGTTGGATCTAGTCTCATTTCTCTCTGACCTCCTCGTGTTTATGCCCCACCCCCACCCCCTTAGCTGAACGAGTTCCGTCACACCCACCCGTACTTGGAATGATACTACCCTCTCTTCTACCCTGCATCTCTCGAACTTGAACCCCTTTTTTACAGACCAAGTTTCTACCCCTACCCCCTAAGTAAAGTTACCCTACCAACCGCTTCCTTTATATATGAGATCTTGAGCTCAAAAGAAAGAAAAATGACCACCCCACCCTATTAAAACCAGTCATCTACCCTACCCTTTCCCCTAACAAGCTTCTCCCCTCCTCCTTGGCATTCCTGCCATTGCCCCTTGCCCCTCTACCCGCGTCCTCCCCCGCTTCCCGCGTCCTTGTCGCTGCTGCTGCTGCTGCGCTCTCTTGTCTCGTCTCTTGTCTTCTGTTTGCATCTTTCTCCCTCGATAGGCTCTCTTCTCCTCTAGCCCAGTCCCTCTCCATCTCCTTGGGTCTTGTCTCCTGATAAAACCCCCCGACCGAACGTGCTTGGGCTAGTTTTCATTTTCTTCGTGACCCTGATCTATCTCTTTCCCTTTTCTTGCCGATTTGTATTGTAAAGCATTCACGCTCACCGTAACCGTGATCCTCTTGACGTTTATTTCGCCGCTTTGTTCTTCCTGCTTCCGAAACACTGAGACAAGTCAACGAAGACGATGAAATGGTCCAAAAGAATACGATGACAGGGATAGACACAACGGAAGGACGACCAACTTCCTTCGTTTACCCTGTAGATGCTCCAACACAGGCCAAGACTTGAGCAGTGAAGGAGGAATTGTATCGTTCGAGACAAAAATGTGGAGTATTGATGCTTCTGGGAAACAGCGAGTGATTTGGTGAGGTTTGCTTCAGATCCATCTCGAGCGAGTGAGCCAGCCAGGAAGAGAAGCAGACAGATACTCTCCTCGTGCACCTGTTTCCGCGTCCTCTCCTACCTTAGGATGGAAGCATGGCGTCTCCTCTTCAACGCAGCTCTCTCGTCTGCATGCAGCCAGGCAGGAGAGGTCGAGCAAGGAGCTCAACGAGTTTCTCAGCAGCCTCAACTTCCTCATCCCATCCCCCGCTACCTTCAAAGAGACGCTCCTGATGTGGAGAAGGATCGAGGCAGCGAGCAAGCGCAGGGCAGAAGGAGCTGCTGGTAAACTCTCTTCCTGTGCCTCCCCACGAGCAACTCGGTCTGCTCCTCCGCTCCATGTCATGTCAAATGCCTCCTTTCCTCCTCGGACAGACGCCACCCACTCCCAAGACGCGAGGTCTTGTGCCAAGCGCTGGTGGCGGGGCTGACGGAGAGGAATTTTCCAACTCAGAAGAAGCGCCAGCGAGCATGCGAGATGAAGTTGGTTCTGAGCGATGTCAGCGACTCAAGGAGAAGAGCATGCAGAAGAAAAGCAGCGAGCCAAGAAGAGCGATCTGCTGCGACAGCTTGCATCTCTCCTCCCTCCTCCCGGTGAAACTCCGGACCTTTGTTGTCCTCCACTGACAGACATGAACAGAGGAGGGTCAGACCGCGCAGGTCACCTTTGGTAAGACTGGAAGGACAGTGATACAGATCTTGGAGGATACCAGGACGCAGCTACTCCGGCAGAAGGTGCAAGGCAGGAGGAAAGACCCTGATGGCTGACATCGGGGAGCAGGGAGAAGAGGAGGAGCAGGCAAAACGTCATCCCAACGTCAACACTTGCGTCAAGAAGGAGGAAGAGAGTCTCACGATTGACCATACCGAAGGTAGGAGGAGGTCGAGAGGCTGGTAGCTGACGCTCTCGTGCAGTCCTGGGCGGGATCAGCAGCTTGCCGTTGGGGCTTGTCGTCGTGGAGCTACCTGAGTGGACAATTAAGTGAGCATGTAGGAGCCTGTCGTTGTTGACTGACTCCTGCGCCAGACACGTCAGCAGGTCCTTCCGAGCTTATGCTGAATCTTTCCCAACTTCTCCTGCTGCCCTGCACACGATCGTGCCGTTTGTCCATCCGTTTGATTGTGCGAGAGTCTGTTCTCTCCTCCTACATCTCACTTCGCTCCAGGCGTCAGCCTCCAAGCCCTCGGTCGCAGCCTGCAAGCGAGACGAACAGAAACTTCGAAGAGTCAACGGTAGGACTTTCGAAGAGGAGAGAGGATGATGGGGAGGGTAAGGAGGAGAGTCCCGGAAGAGGAATAGGGAGGGATAGCACGGTCATGTGAATGGTTTGTGATGCGGTGGTTTGGTTCTGACGAGGCTGCAGTGATTGCTGCTCTGTTCGTCTGTTGGCGCAGGAGGGGCCGGACGTCCTCGTGTATACACAAGGTGTTCAGATAGACTTGATCGCCGACTCATCGTTTCCTTCCTCTGCTCTCGTGCTCTCAGTCCCGCTTCCTGCGAGGTGATGCAGTTGCACCCGGACCGGCGGGCATGCGAAGGAGCCTCTCCCAGGCTGCAGTAGGAGCTTCAAGGAGTATGTAAATAAAGGATCAGACTTTGACACTGACCACACTGTGTCGGAACGTTGAACGTCATCCGATGATCATCGTCACCATCCCGGGCTGTGAAGGACACGGACGGTCACCGTCACTAGTACAGTGACTGACCGTCCGACTGAGTCACTCAGCACGGTAAGCCTCGAGCTGCCATCCGAGACCGTACTCAAAACCCTCAGGGCCTTCCGAACTTCGTAACCATCCGTTTCAGCGCTGACACACTTGCATGAAGTCGCACGCGGCAGGACCCGGCGTACACTGAGGCTGGTGGGGCCGGACTCCGATCGGATCAGTGAAATTTGGGCTGAAGTGTGCCGCTGCCAGCCTGAGGGCCCGCCGGGCCGGCCCGCCGCCCGGCCACTGGCAGTGCTGCGAGTCTGAGGCTGAGAGAGAGACTTGGCAAGTTGTTCCTTTACTCAAAGTTAAGTTAAAAATCAGTACGAGCACAATCAGGAGAGGCGAGGAGGCACCACTGTCGCACACTCCGCCTCCGGCCAACCAGCGAGAAACCTGAGAAAAGACAGCGAGAACCAAACCTATTCCTGCAAACTGCTGTCCCTCAAAGTTAACTGATACCTTTACTTGAGAGACTAGTCCGACGGTCGCCTGCTGACCTTCGACAGCGAACCGTCTGACCTCCATCCTTTTAAAACTCTCCGCATTTTTAAGACTTTTAAAGAGTAGGTCCAGCTGACCTTTATACAAGTAGCAGTAACTTATTTCAGTACAGAGCCCTTTTAAAAAGATTGTTTTTCGTGTATGACATTGGTAATAATCGCGGCACCATTTTACTATGTTGTTCCAGTAGTACCAAACGCTATTAAAAATCATTATTAAATCTCCCGCTAAAAGTTTTGCTGGCGGTCTGGTGGCTACCGTAGCGACATCGCCCGGGGTGGAGTAGTAGGGGTGGTATTGGATGCCAGAGGTCAAGGGGTACCAAGAAGTCAACTGCGATGTTTCAGGGGTATATCAGCAGTCGAATGAACGGGTAGGCCGAGATCAGCTGGTGACGGTGGATGACTCAGGTAGGGTAGGATGAGAGGGAGGGGTGGGTAGAGGGGGTACCTGGGATCGCGGGGTTTGACCCCCTCATCCGTGAAGTTTACTTGCAAGGGAGGGGCAGAGAGAGCGAGGAAGGCGGCGAGGAGAGCGAGAGCGCATGCATCTTCCAGCTAGTCAACACGAATATCACGAGGAGGAGAAGTGGGAGGAGTAGTAGGAGTAGGAGAAGTAGTAGTAGGAGGAGGAGTAGGTTTGCAGCGAGCTCTTGAGTATGAGATCAGACGAGAGCATGCTTGCGGAATGGATTAGGAATTGCAAACATTTCTACATCTAATTGTAACAAAGCGAGGTCCTATAAACTGATGATCAAGCCTTGAGGTTAATAAGTGATAACAAGAGGATGAATCGTTCATGGCTCAGAAACAGGCAGGCAGAGAGGCGCTGATAGTAAACTTTAAGGTCTTGCTTGAAGTTTCTTTCGAATGCAATGCCATGTTGTTTGACAAAGCCAAATCGACATAGGAGGTGATGCCAGTAATCAAGGGAGGACATGATGACAAAGAGTTGGGTATCTCAGCGATGGATTCATTCTGCAAGACCTCAAACAAAAGCGAGAGACACAATTGTGAATGAGAAAAGGACAAAGTGTGGATATCGAAGATAATGTCTATCTGATCTGATTGATGCTGTCATTCGTACTTGGACACAAACAGCAGCATACATTCTTCTAAACTTCGATCATTTCGAATGCTCGTTTGCACGTTGTGATGATGCATGTCTGCAGATTGTTGGGCACACAAGCGACCTCGTACCGTGTTTGTCGCAAAACTCGTCGAAAGTGATCTGCTTTGCTCTCATCGCCTCAGTTGCTACCACGACATCTTACTCAAGCATTGACACGGAAAGGCTCCCCACTAAAAGCTTGCTTGCTGCGAGCAGACATGTTTCAGAAGCGATTCTTGAAGTGTGAGCAGTGCGGATTGCTCAACGTGCCGGGAGGGTCCTGTCTCGATACCTGCACTCGATATGCTGACCCTCCGAGGCTCCTTGATGTAAGTGAGAGCGAGCGGTGAGACGGCGACTGACCGTGTGCTGACAGCGGCTTGCGAGCGGCTGCTTGTCTTCGGACAACAGCACCTTCTTGTGCTGCAACTGCAAGAGAGAGATGCGCAGAGAAGGAGAAGGGGGAGGAGAAGAACCTGAGACGAGTGCCTGCAAGGCATGCCAAGAGCGACCCATCGAGATTTGTATCAGGATGCGACGAAACAATGTCATCTTGTTTGAAGAGCAAGCATGGAGCTTCTCTTCCCGCATCTCTTTTGCTCTTCTCTTGCTCCTGATCGTAGCAGGCGTCGCTCTCCTTGTCAAGTTCCTGGTCTAGACCCTCAAGGGCTCACCTCTTCCCTCTTAGCCTCCGGAGCTTCTGTGTCAGCGCCGATGTGCATCAACTTGGAACATTAGAAGAGGGGGAGCGTAGTAGCCTAATAGCTCCGGAAAGTTCCAAGGCATGTCGACAGACGAGTCGTGTATTTCTAGTGGTCAGGCAAGTGGCTGCGGCTTCTTCTCTACCACCTCAAGGTTTCTAGTGTGAGTGCGTGTGATGTGAGAATCCGACCGTCAAGATCTTGATAGTGTTCGGTTTCAAGTGTATGTGTGTTTGTTGATCATGATATCACTAGTCAGTGAATGAATTCCTACAGTGTCGTTGGAGTACGTGCCCCGGTGTAGCCACTGAGTTCGGAGGCTACTCGGGCCTCTACTAATAGTGTCTCGAGTCCGAGCAATCAGCTGCTAAGGCTTACGTTAACGGTGAACCGTACGGTACTCATCATTGGATGCCAGTGACTCGGACTCTGGGAGCCTCCGTCAACGTGAACTCGGCGGAACATGACCCCGATCGGACCGTCCGACGTTGCGGCGGCCCCGGGAGCCTCCGGAGGCCGCTCCGAGCCGCCGCCGCTGGGGGCGCGGCCGCCGCGGCCGAAGTCCACGGCGGTACTGAGCGGCGCCCAGCGGGCCGCGGCTGCTCGACTCTAGGCTGACGGTCGCCGCGCACCGTCACTGCGGCATGCCGCAGTGCGGTGCCATGATCGGACCGGGACCCAGCCAGTTCAGTGCCTACCCCGCTCTTACTCTGACCCGGGCCGATCCGGTGGCAGCCGGCGTGATAGTGAGATCCCGGCGTGACCGGGCCAGCGCCGGGACGGCGGCGGCCCGGGCCCGCGGCCGCGCGTCCCGGCCCGGACGGCACTCTCAGGCTGGACGGCACTGCTGAGTGATTCGTATGCGGTGGGATGGGGGTGACCTATCCACAAAGGAAATCGAGATGGCGCTGCGGGTGGACCTCAAGGTGTGAGGGAGGAGGAGGAGCAGGAGCAGGAGGAGGAGGAGGAGCAGGAGCAGGAGGAGGAGCAGGAGCAGGAGCAGGAGCAGGAGCAGGAGCAGGAGCAGGAGCAGGAGCAGGAGCAGGAGCAGGAGCAGGAGCAGGAGCAGCAGGAGCAGGAGCAGGAGGAGCAGGAGCAGGAGCAGGAGCAGGAGCAGGAGCAGGAGCAGGACATCTGCGAGGAGTGATTGATACCGATCCTGACATGACGACAAGGCTGTTTCTGCCATGTTTGAAGACGCATTCGAGCTAAGGTAAGGATGGGCAGGTGGAAGATAGAAAGCTGACAAGCACGGCAGGGATAAATCGACGGTTGAGAAGGAATTGGAGCACTGGGAGCGAGAGCAAACATGTGGGTGCGAAGGGCGGGAATGGGAGGGAGGGAGGGAGGGAGGGAGGGAGGGAGGGAGGGAGGTAGCAGGTGGAGCTGACGGTATCGTAGGTATTACTGTGGATCATGTTGATGGAGGTAGGTTAGATCATCGTGCAGAGGAAGAGCCAACGAAAGTGAACGGGAAGGAAGATGAGGTGAGGAGAAGCAGAGAAGAAAACGACGGAGGTGACGCTGAGATAGGAGGCCAGCCGACCTGAGAAACAGGACCAATCGGTGAGGAGGAGAGGAGAGGAGGAGAAGGTCCAGAGAGAAGTTAAGCAGGAGGCAGGTAATGGATGAAATCATTCACAGTCAGAGGAGACAGATCAATCAACTTCGAAGAGACAAGGCCCTCCTGCTTGAAGTGTGTCCAGAGCCTCTACCTCCTCTCCTCCTTCAATTTCTGACTTTTCTCTGCACTTCTTACTCTCCTGCCCTCCTGCCCTTCACACCGTGACTTGCTCCTTCCTTGCTCCCTGCCTTGCTCTGTCTGTCTGTTACTTTCCTCTCCTCTTTCCTCCCTCCCTCCCTCCCTCCCTCCCTCCCTCCTTCCCTCCCCCTCCTACAGAAAGTTCAATCTCTGCAGCAGCAGCTCTCGCACACTTCTCACACTCCTCCGAGCTCACACGGTAAGGCTCTTATTGTTCCTGCACCTGCACCTGCACCTCCTCCACCACTTCCTCCTTCTCCTCCTCTCTCTTTCACCACCGCCACCACCTCCTCCTCATC
The DNA here is from genome assembly GCF_000315625.1 of Guillardia theta CCMP2712. NCBI lineage: Eukaryota > Cryptophyceae > Pyrenomonadales > Geminigeraceae > Guillardia > Guillardia theta. Next base: position 11,320 of record NW_005434301.1, read on the forward strand.
ACTCCCCTTCACGATCTGCTGTTTTGCTCCTGCTCTGTCTTTCTTCTCACTTGTTCTCCTGATCTTTCCACTGACATTTGGCAGCCGACAACAGAACTTCTCACCAAGAGCTGGTGAGGGATGGAAGGAGGAGGAGGAAGAGGAGGAGGAGGATGGAGAGAGAGAGGAGAGGATCAAGGATGGAATAAGGAAGAGGAGGAGGAGGAGAGCGGAGGAAGGTGGAGAGGACCAAGGAGGGGGAAGAGGAAGAGATGCTGGCAGTGGAGGGCGGAAGGGAACTGGGTTGGACCTGTAACAGGTGTGACAGGGGGGGCAGGAAGGGAAGGAGCAGGAGGAGCAAGGCTTCTCTATCAGCAAGACCCTTGAGATGTTTGCGTCTCGCAACCTCAAGCGCTTCCTGCTCGTCTTCTTCCTCCTGTGAGATCTCCATCCTCCTCCTCCTGCGCTCTCCCTACACCGCTCTAGCATCTCCTGGTCCCTCTTCTGCTCTCCCCTCTCCCCTCCCCTTCTCCTCTTGTCTTTGTGTCATCCAACTTTCTGTCTCCTCTCTCCCTCTTCCTCCAGTTGATATTCCTTCCTTTCCCCCTCCACTTCCCCCTCCTGCTCCTGCTCCTGCTCCTGCTCCTGCTCCTGCTCCTGCTCCTGCTCTTCCTCTCATATCGCTCAGGGTCGGGGTCCTGGTTCTCCTCTACCGCGTCGAAGGAGATCTCGACGGTCCTCGCCTGCTCCCTCCGATCGTTTCTCACCGTGAGGATGCAGAGGATGCCAAGAGGCAGCAGGAGGGCTGGGAGGGGCAGCAGCTGACGGGGCAGCAACTTCTCCTCCTCCTCCAGCCTCTCATTCGTGAATGCCCAGCATTGGAAGGTGAAGAGCGAGGGAGAGAAGAAGCGATGATGATGATGATGATGATGATGATGATGATGATGGAAATGCTGATGCTGGTGTATGAGATGATGATGACAACGACGACGATGACAAGGATGAGGAAGGGGAGGAGTGGAGGAGGGGGAGGAGGATGGAGGAGGGGAGTATGATCGTAGCCTCCAGTGTCTTGTCTTGACCGTCACTCCACCTCCTTCAACAAGCTCATCGTGGACTCTAAAAGGTCCTTCTGCTTGCCTGCTAATGTTCCTCGTCTCCCTTCCTTCTTCTTCCTCTGTATCCCTCCCTCCTT
>NW_005434300.1:0-11222 GCF_000315625.1 Guillardia theta CCMP2712
AGGGAGAGGGAGAGGGAGAGGGAGAGGGAGAGGGAGAGGGAGAGGGAGAAAGAAATGAGAAGACAGGGAAGGGGAAGAGAGGGAGGGAGGGAGCAGGGGCAAGGGTGAGCGGGGCCGGGCAGAAAAGCAAGGGGGATCTATAGGGAGGGAGAGGGAAAGGGGAGGCTCTACAGTCAACGCGGTACTCGCGTTGTCACCTTATCGGCCGTGAGCTCGTTGCCAAGTAGGGTGTAGATGGTGAAGGTAGCAAGAGCAACCAGGATAGGAGAGGCGTCCATCAGGGCCCTGTTGAGGGAAAGGAGGACAGCTGAGTTGCGGATAGCCTTTGCTTCTGACTGCCGTATGACATGCAGCTTCTTCTCTACCTCCTTCTCCCACGCTGAAAGCTTCACCGTCCGGATGCCCTCCAGGGTAGTCCCGACCTGCGCGCGGGGTCAGAGAGACGTCGGGGACGGTGGAGGACAACAATCTTCAGGCGGAGATCAGAGTACTTGAGTGTCTCCGACCGGAATTTCTCGCTGCATCTTGCGATGTAAGATTGAAGAGGGATCAGTACGATGGTAAGAATGATCCCAGCCGTCGCTGAGAAACCCAGAATGCTGAGCAGCATGCCAATCACCCAAGAGGCAGTGAAAGGAGCGCTCCAGATGTTGTGCCCGAATAGAATGAACTCCTGACCAAGGGGGGGAGGGAAGTCTCAGCAAAGAAGCCTTGTGCACAGCTGCGGTAGAGCTGTGGTCCTCCCTGTCCGTTCCTCCGTCTCCCCTTCCCAACTCTTTACCCCAACTACATCATGCCTTCTCCTCCTTACTCTTCCCTCCTCCTCCTCCTCCTCCTCATCCTCATCATCACCCATGGAGACCAAACACAACCCCATCAGACTGCATGCACCTGAATTTTCGCAGAATCCTTCGTCATCAGATTTGTCAGTTGACCACTGGAGATGTCCTGAATGAACAAATCACCTCTCAAACCAACACCTCACCCCAACAACAAGCAGCCCCGCCTCAATCATCCTCTCCTCACCAACTCACCTGTATCGAGCTGCTCTGCAAGCGGAGAACTTTACCAAAGACAAGGTTCATCACCGTCGAACGAGCGAATGCTCCGCATTCGAAGCAGAGCCCGATGTAGTGTTGGAGACACAGGCTCTGGAAGACAGCGGCCACGAGCATGAGAAAGGCGATGATGTATCCTTCAGTGTACGAGTGATGATGGGCTGCTGCAAACACGGTGGACTGATCAGACAGGTACTTGAGCATCTGGTTCATCAGCAGCGGCGACGCCATGGAGCCCAGCTCTGAGCACAGCCGCAGGAAGCCACACCTGCTCACAGAGATCAGCAGCAAGAACCTCGTCCTACTGCACTCAGGAAAGAAGCCTTGTCCTAATGGCTGAGCAAGGAACCCTCGTCCTACTGCACTCACCATGCGTACAGTGCGAGCAGTTTCGATCCTTTCATCATCTCCCATAGTCGACTATGGTGAGCGATCGGTCGGGCCCAGTCCTCAGAGCTGTACCCGGCCGGCAGCGTCCACAGATCTTCTTGATCCAGATCGCGACGACGAGAGGTCTGGAGCAGTTCGTTGTACCATGAGAAGAAGAGCAAGGACAGGAAGGATCGGTCTCCGCTCCTCGGAAGAGGACCAGGATGCAGATGCTTGCCCCCCTGCTCCTCATCGTCGACCAGCGGCTTGAACCATGACGGGGCCCAGTTCGGGAGTTTCATCCTGCTGTGTCCGTGATCTCACAGACACTTCATTAAGCTCCGAGAAATCTCTGCGGCGATTGAATCTGATGCAAGATGATCAGGCACAGAAAGCAGAACTACCCATCTGCATCCATCAGTTGCCATTGCCCTAAAATTTTCTTCGACTTTCCTCCAACTACAGCAACCGAAGCTATCCTCTTCTTCATGTACACATCCCCCCTAAACTTCAAGATCTTCTCAGCATCCCCCCAGCCCTCTCTCCTACCCGCTCTACGTCCATTCCTGCTACTCGTTCAACCCGTCCCCCTCTTTCTCCCTCCTACAATGATATACGCTGGTCAAAACCCTGGTCAAACATATAGTGACCGCCCTAATGTATCAGCAATACTCTGTAATGTATAAATACTCCGAGTCTCCCCGGGCGGGCCGCCTGCCGCCGCCGCCTTCACTACTCGCGTCCCCGGGCCCGGGCCGAGTGCTCCCGGCCGCGGCAGGCAGTAAAGCACGCACGTCCGGTCCCGACTGTGCCAGTAAAAAAAGAAAAACCATTTTTATCTCTTGCTGGTTACACCCCTCACGAAAGAAACGTGGAAAAGACAGGGGTCTGTGGACCGAGGGGGTACCTCGGCTTTTACCGTATAATATTGCCAATCCTGGATCTCTTGAGATTGAGTAAAGCTTTAGTCACCAGTGGACATGACAGCCGTGACGGCCAAGATTCCCCCTGTTTACTACTCTGAAAGTCCGGTACCAGCTTACCGTTGCCGGAGCACCGGTGGATAAAAATCAAAAATTGATGAGCAGTAAAGTACTGAATGGAGCCAATGTGTCTTGAAACGATGTGTCTATGAGATCTTTCGGAGCTCCGGTGGACAGCAAATCTTTGAAACGACTGTTTATCAAATCCCATCGAAAAAGAAAAGCTCTACTGTTTTTGGATGCTGTTTTTTTTCGATTTCTTTCTGATCTTTTTAACAAGGGATTCATCAATAACCGCGAAATTGTAGGAGCAATATTGAAAGAAGGGGCTTTCTGCTCAAAAGTTTGAGAACAGAACTGTCTATATCCCTCGGAAGGTTGCTAAACCGATTTTACCTTATCCTCCTGCCATGCGCCGGTAATCTCAAGACGACGTTTCGGAGCCCCGACTAAAAAAAGTTTTACTCAAGTAATTAAAAATCCGCCTTCTTGTAAAGTACTAAGAGTCTTGATAGAAGATAGAATCGCTGCCCTCGATCTGTCTCTATCTTTCTTGTGCATGTCGGTTACGTGGATCATTGCTGACAGGCGTTTTGACTCGTCGGCTATTTGACATGGGGTGGGTGGGGGTGGTCGAAGTTTCCGCCAGTGCAAGAAACAAGACACCTAGTCTGAGGTGAAAAAGAGGGGTACGCAAAGGTCAGCGATTCGTGTCACGTCCACAAAACTAGTCCTTGAATCGGGTATTTCCGGGACAGGGGGTCATCGAAACATGGTAGGGTCATATGACCCACCCCTCAAAATGATTCATTCCCTTTCACCAACACTATCTACACCCCTTGATACATCGAGTTGATCACCCTGCCAACCCCACCAATCGGAGAGGCCTAGTCATTGGTATTGGATGGTACATTTCTTGAATTGCACCCTTTGATCCGTCACCCCGGGATTATTCCTTATTTGAGTAGGTAGGGTCCAGCGCATTCGGTGATCCGGAGTTTGTCAAGGGGGTGGGTAGTGAGTCATGGCTTCTTTACCGTGTAGTAACGTGTTGATGAAATTTACTGATAGCCTCAACGCAAAGTTGGCGTGCAAGGGGTCGATGCAATCTCCGGTCCACGAGGAACAGCTCGCAGGTGATTACTTTTCCCCTTCAGATATTGAATTTTACATTGCACATACTGCACCTAGAGGAAGCAGTCGGGAGGATGCCCCAAGGGTCTCAGCCAAGGCCTGTCAACCTGCGTTGGAATATTTACAAGTACGTGACCAAGAGGCTGACAGAAACATCTCGAGGGGTACTCTGTATCACGGGGGTCTTTAGGTGGTAAAGTGAGGGGTCCTTCAGGGACCGCGGAGGACCGGAAGCCCATCTCCGTCCTCTCACCGCAGCCTCCTCAAGCACCCCCCACCCCTTCCTCTTCCCCTACTTCACCTCCTTCCCCTCCTCTCTCAACCCCCCGCCCTCTTGTCTTGCCTTGTCAGTTCCCTGTACGCCTCCCATCGCCTGTCCTCGTTTGCGCCTCTGCTCCAGTTCCTCCCCTCCCCTCCTCGTCATCTCCCGATCCTCTTGCCAGTTGCGGAGTAGATAGCTGTGCTGTGCACTACAACCTGCCCTCTACTGCTGCTCCGCATTTGCATCTTGCTCCTGCGAATCTCGATCCGTCAACCGAGTGTATCCTGAGCTCATTTCCGGAGCTCACAGCTGAAAACTTGTCCTGGTTCCTGGTCTTGATGATCGCCTCGTCTGCATCCATCGCTCCTCAGAACCAGCAACTTGCTGAGCTGTACAAGGCTCTAGAGATGTTCAAGAACAACCCGACGACTCAGGTGAACAGACTGATGTTGATCGATGCGCTCGTGCTGCTCTGACGATCTTTCCTCCTACAGGGATGTGCCATGAAAGAGAGTTCTTCGCAATCGTCCACCCTGCCCAGCAGCCCTTCGACTTCAGAAAGCGATTTCCAAGGAGTCAAGCGCAAAGCGGACTCTCTCAATGCTGACGGGCGGCGAGCAAGCGATGCAAGCAAGAGGAATGCGAGAGGAAGGACGTATGAGTCCGCACTGTCTTGCTGACATGTGCTGACGGTGGGCTTGCAGGCGCTCGGCGGTCCTGGAGGAGCATCTTTCATGAGATTGCTGGAGCAGCTGGAGAGAGACGGAATCGTGAAGCGTCACTTTGGGGATGTGCCAAAACGGCTTGGAGGTAACAGATTGACTTTGAATCTTGCCTGGCGTAATCTTGGGTCAAAGGTGTTTGCGGTTGGACAGTGTTCGATGACAAGATGGAAGAGTGGTCCAAGAGAAGGCAGGCATGGTTCATGGAAGGCAAGGAAGGGAAAACCTACAAGCCGAACTCCCTGTTTCAAATCTTGCGCCGTCTTGGGTTCTTTCCGACTGAGGTAAGCAGAGTTAAAACTTGTTCGCCGTCCCTTGTTGACGTCGGTTTCTAGAGCACAAAGAGAGCCAGCCATGGCCTCGACTTTGAAGGCAGCAGGACATTTGCGTGGGACGGGTGAGTTGGCTGCATGAGTTTGCTGTAGATGCTTACTCATGGCCCTGTAGGAGCCGACACGTCAAGTACGTGCAGTCTAAGGCGGAGCAAGAGAGAAATGGCCGATTGTTCCGAGGCGACAAAGACGTGCCCGTCACAGAAATTTCTGTGAGAAGATTCCTGCTTCTCCGTTGCAGGTGTTGACCTTTCTTCAGGACAACAATCAGAAACAAACCTTGCCATCGATTGCGAAAATCGAGCACGAATCGTTGATGGTATACAGATCACGATCTATTGGTGTGCTGAATGATTGACTCCTGGTGTTCAGCCCTCCATTAGCGCTAATGGAATCTCTCACAAATCCGACATTCAAACGGCCGATGTGAAACCAGGGCAAGCTTTCGATTGGAGTCTAGGATTGCAATCAAACTTCAACCCTGCAAACCAAGCTTCGACCATGATTAGCCAGCAAATCCTCCAACTGCTACAGCAGCAGCAGCATCAGCAGCAGCAACAGGTTCGGTTGCATTGAGTTTGGAGATATCTATGTCTGACGCTATATTTACAGCACCTGTTTCTTCTCAGTCAGCAACAGCAGCAGCAGCAGTACAACCACCTGCTCAATGGTCAAGGAAGAATCAGGTTGATATCTCTTCATCTGTGCTACTCCCAAGTTCTGACTATTTTCAAGGATTGCTGCACTTGCTCCTAAGGCGGTAGACCAATGGATGCCTGCTACACAACTTCCCTCGTTTGAGACCTCGCTACAGTAGAGCTTGAACAACCTTCTTTAATGTTCAATGTGTACACTAAGTTTTGATTGTTTTGCTACATCACTATGTTGGTTGATTACTTTAATGAAAAATCTGTATACCCTCATGTACACAGGCTGCCCTTGTTATCACCCTCCATACCGGCTCGCTCCTCCAGCCGTTGCAAGGCTATCAGAGCATTCTGTTTTGGTTCCTTCCTGTCAGGAGAAATCAGCAACATCGTTGTCTGCATCAGCGCATGATGAGTTGCGCTGATGCTGAGAAGGCTGACATCGGAAACTCACGTGCAGTCAAGCACAATAACATCGGTCAAGTCACTGGGCCTGCCGAACTCCAGGTAGCGCTTATAAACATACTCGTTGAAGTACCTGCAAGGGGCCCAGCAAAAGAGAGTCACCCGAAGTCTTCCACTACAAGCTGAATGCAAAGTTTTGAGATATGAGTTTGTTCCTGACTTACAATTTGTATTCCTCGAACGACACCCCTTTTTCCTTGTAGGATCTTTTCCCCAGATGACTTCGCTCCCATTTCCTCCTTGCAAGCTCTCCAGGCAGCATGTTTGAATCATCCAAGTAGACAATATCTGTAAGATGTCTACGAACTATGTCACGGCATTGCAGCCTGTAAAGTCTCGTCAAGTTCCTTGCAGAATCGCAGCACGCCCTCACAGGAAACTGTCAACAATCACTGCCTGCCTCTGCTGTTCCTCAGCCGCCCGCCTTCCTGCAGAGATTTCCTTCTCCAACTTGCTCCAGTCAAGAGCATCGGGATGGTTAGTGTCCTCCCTCTTGCTCGCTAGAGCCTGCGGCACGCCCTCGTCGGGCCACAGGTGCGTGAGGTCTAGCCGAGGGCACTGATGAGCGGGAAGGAAACACTTGTCTCCTTCCACAACCTCAGCGCCCAGCAACTTTGCAAGCTCTTCGCTCAAACATGATTTCCCTGTTCCAGTGCACCCAACCACTCCAACAATTCTCACGGCCATGAGCAAAGTGAGCTTGAAGTCCTTCCTCGGGGCGAGATAGCGATGCGGCCTTCCGCTCCTAGCAGACGATGGGCGATACCTGGAGGGAGGAGGATGGATAGAGTGGAGAGGACACAAGAGAACTGGGGTGAGGAAGGAGGGGGAAGGAGGGGAGGAGGAGGAGGGGAGGAGGAGGAGGGGAGGGGAGACCATCGCCGTACACCAGCATTAAAATTTAGGAGGCAGTTGCGAGCCGGCCGCCGTTTGGGGGACAGCAGTTGGCAGGATTAGGTTTGGTTCTCGCTGTCTTTTCTCTTCTCGCCGTTTGGCCTGTGCGACAGTGTCAGGGTCAAGCCTCCTCGACTCTCCTGATTGTCCTCGTACTGATTTTTAACTTAACTTTGAGTAAAGTGCCCGCCCGAGCCTGAGTGCTTCCTGAGCGGCTACTTCGGATTCTCGGAGACTCGAAGCCCCGCCCGGCCGCCGGCCCGCCGGGCCGGGCCGCCGACTCTGATCCGACCACGTGACTCTGACCCGCCGACCGTACGGTCCGATCACTGTGACCGCCGTGCCAGCGGCCGGGCTGCGGCCGCCGCAGTGCCGCCGCAGTGCACGGTCATCCGGCGGGTCACCAGTGCCGCGCGTTCCAAGTTCCGGTACGGTACCGTATGACCGCCGTTCGAGTCACCGTGGCTGTACTACTACTAACTAGTAAGTTCCTCAGTTCGCCCCCCCGGCGCCGGGCCGGGCAACGCGGCTGCCGCAGCCAGTCACTGAGTGCCGCAGCAGGCGGGCCTCGGCGATGATCGCCGCCCGGCGGGGTCAGGGAGTCCGGGCCGCGACTCCCGGGCGCACGGCACTGCAGTCGGAGCCAAACAACTTGACTGGCACCTTCGTATCTACTCTCATGATTGTCCTCGAGTCGTACTGATTTCAAGTTAACTTTGAGTAAAGAAAGTCAGCGAGAGAGTCACGATGATCCTAGGTCCTTCAGTACTCAACTCGAAGTTAAGTTAAAAAGCTTGTCCCTGAGGTTGTAAATCATTATTCAACCGCGAGTTCTGAGTATGGCCTAAATATCATGATTTGATTTCAACATTTGTCTAAGATATTGGTGTGACTTGAAATGACTTCAGTCGGTCTGAAGAAAGGCTGTTTGCCGCTACTAGTAGCTCAACCGCGTGACCGTCTACTACCTTCCAACGGTGCTGAGTACCACCGGTGGTAGTCAAAAATCAAGGGGGGTTCCTGAGCAATTACCGTACCCCTTCAGTTATTACTGAATTCTCTGGCAAAGGGAGGGGTAAAAAGTTACTCAGCCGAAAGCTGCCTCACTGGCACCCCTGCACTTGTGGTGGGTGGGTACAATGGGTGGGTTGTCCGCGGAATTCCAAGGACTCACTTAGTAGTGCTACTAGATATGGCAAGGGTACGGTGGGGTCCACCAGCGAAAGTTCACCACTAAGAGGGGGTGGGGTGGTCAAGGTGACCCTGTGACTTCCGTTCACTGTCAACAGATCATGATGTATTTTACTTCACATTGAGGGGGTGGGTACTAGCCTAGGGTGACTTTTGACGGAAGGATCTGTGTACAGGGGGTAGGGTGACAAACAGTGTCCGGGTACCACCGGTGGTCAGGCTCCGAAAGTTCAGCGGGAGGACAAAAAATCAACTAGTCACACTACAGGGGTAGTCCTTAGATTGACTGAAAGTAAAAAATCAGGGTGGGTAGTGCTGAGAACGGGGTGCTGTACCACAGAATTCATGGCATAGGTAGGGGTACATAGGAGCTCTGGGGGGTAGTGAGTCGATGTTAAGATCGATCGACCTCGAAGTGTACCTCCTTGCAGTCCTTTTGAAAGTTTACTGACATTCCCCACGTACTGCCTTCCTCCTCCGCCTCCTCCGCCTCCTCCGCCTCCTCCGCCTCCTCCGCCTCCTCCTCCTTCGGATCCTCCTCGGGCTCCTGGACGCCTTAGTTTGCTCAGTCTTCAGGTCAACATCCTCCAAGACTCTCCCTCTCTTGAACGTGCATAGCGGATTCTCGACATACATTTTTCTCTCCAAATGGTACCAGCAGATTGATTTCATGGAGGTCTTTTAAATTTTAGCATTGCACTGCTGCGGTTTTTATCGAATCATTGCAAGACACTCGCCGTCGAGGAATGTAGACCACACTGAAGACCATTCACACGAAAGGCCTATATTTTGACTCTGTTCGTAAAAACGATGATTTCTACGTACAATACAACAATAAATCTATTACACTACTAAAATTAAATATATTCCTATAGCTGTACAATGCTAATAATATCCAAATAAAAACACTTGAGAAACACAATGACAAAATTTCTATTAAAATTATGTTCAATAAATATTAATTGCCCATTACATTTCTCTTACAATTACAAAAAATCTATTTCAATAAATATTATTTCTAATTAAATTATGTTCAATAAATATTAATTGCCCTATCAATGTAAATTAATGCTGCGGTGTGGTGCATAAATTACACAATGTAAAACGGCGGTATAGCATGAGCAAAGCGAATGCTATGATGAGCACGCAGTGCTCATCTATTCCATTGCAACTTGTGCTACACTTGTTATTCCTATTACACTCGCAAACCCTTGATTACAAGTATTCAGTCGTCCTGAACTGTATAATGGAGCGTATCATAACACAGAAATAACAGAATAAACAGCGGTAACGCACGTAAGTGCGTGGGCCGAAGGCCTATCCCTGTTGAAACATGCTAACCATATATATTTCTTGATGATTTTGTGATTATTTTTCTTTTAAGTTAAATCTGAAATTTAGTAGTGTTAATATATATTTGTTAATTATACATTCCTCGACGGCGAGTGTCTTGCAATGATTCGATAAAAACCGCAGCAGTGCAATGCTAAAATTTAAAAGACCTCCATGAAATCAATCTGCTGGTACCAAATGGTTAAATCCATACCTTTAAACACAGACATAAATCCTTTAGTAAAAAATATAAAATCAAATTTGTATCAGATTTAAACTGTGTTCTCGTAACATTTACAGATTACAATCGCATTTTCATGACTGGACGCTCAGCTTGCCGTAGGCAACAGAATTGCAATGAAACCACAAGCTTATTCTCTTATAATCTTGCAATTCCGTTGCAATTTTGTCCAGTTTAGCTCCTTTTGTCAAAAGGAGCAAATAAAAGCAACATAGAGCTACTCGTAGCCACATAAAACCCCAAGCTTTTACATATATTTTTTCATATATCATTGGGCGACAACAATTAAATGGTTTAATTGTTTTTTCATTTCTTAATATATATGCCAACATCATGCTTTTTAATTGATTACATTCATTCTCTTTTTTTATTTTTATGCACTATACTGCTGATAATTATTGTACAATATTCAATATACTAACGAGCGTACCCACGGAGTGGCTTGAGCAAACATATTATATATTTGTTTTCCTATTGATTATATCAGCGCTCCCTATTTTTTGCATGCAAAAACATAGAGGAGCAGCTTCGCTGGAAGCAGCCTTGGTCGCTTGCACTCGAAGAGCTGCGCCAACCTTTTGAATGTGTTAATGAACTCTTGATAATAACAAAAATAAATTAGGACAAGAATTTTCAAATTTCAGAAATTTTGCAAAATTGAAAAATAAATTTTCAACTTGAGAAAAATATTTTCCTGATTTTACATTTTTTTCTGAAATTCTAAATTCTTGTCCTAATTCAATCATTATCTTAGATCATACACTATAGTACATATGTGCTATATACTATATACTATATACTATATACTATATACTATATATTGTGTATATGATGTATGTATGTATGTATGTATGTATGTATGTATGTATGTATGTATGTATGTGCTATTGAACTCTTGATAATGTCAAAAATAAATTAGGACAAGAATTTTCAAATTTCAGAAATTTTGCAAAACTGGAAAATAAATTTTCAACTTGATAAAAATATTTTCCTGATTTTACATATTTTTCAGAAATTCTAAATTCTTGTCCTAATCTTAATTATTATCTAAGATCATACACTATAGTACATATATACTATATACTATATACTATATACTATATACTATATATTGTGTAATAATGTATGTATGTGTTATTGAACTCTTGATAATGTCAAAAATAAATTAGGACGCTTCGCTTGCCGGAGGCAACAAGAATTTTCAAATTTCAGAAATTTTGCAAAACTGGAAAATAAATTTTCAACTTGATAAAAATATTTTCCTGATTTTACATATTTTTCAGAAATTCTAAATTCTTGTCCTAATCTTAATTATTATCTAAGATCATACACTATAGTACATATATACTATATACTATATACTATATATCGTGTAATAATGTATGTGTTATTGAACTCTTGATAATGTCAAAAATAAATTAGGACGCTTCGCTTCCCGGAGGCAACAAGAATTTTCAAATTTCAGAAATTTTGCAAAACTGGAAAATAAATTTTCAACTTGAGAAAAATATTTTCCTGATTTTACATTTCTTCCAGAAATCCTAAATTCTTGTCGTAATGTTAATTAGTGTCTTAGATCACACACACCGTAG
>NW_005434300.1:11322-11570 GCF_000315625.1 Guillardia theta CCMP2712
TATAGGAAAGAGATATGCAGTTGTCTATGTAAGTACTATGTATTGTGTATATGATGCATGTATGTGATAATTGAACTCTTGATAATATCGAAGTGTCCTAATCTTAATTATTGGTTCACTATAGTACATATATATTAAATGTCACATGTGATAAGGCAAAATTATATCAAATCTATATTAAAAAAAACTATATTTGTAATCATTTGTTTTGTCTCTTTGTATGGTAGATATATCTACTACAATCATAA
>NW_005434300.1:11731-12712 GCF_000315625.1 Guillardia theta CCMP2712
ATCATCTATACTGAACATAGATACTATATCATATATTACATTATCTATTACATATGAATTATTGCAATAAGGGCAATTATGTATATTAAAATCATATGATTTCAATATGCATGATTTATGGAACTTGTGGCCACATCCTAATATCAGTGAATTCTTTGGGGAAACAAAACCATTGTAGGCGCAGCCAAGGCTGCTTCGCGGCCGCACAGATTGAACATTCATCTATGTATGGGTTAATATATGTCACCTTCTTAAGAACTGTGTTCATGAAGTATTGTTTTTTCTTTTTCCTTTTACTTGATAATGGCGATGGTGTTTCATATGAATTATATACCACTGATTTTTTTGAATATAGGTATCCACGTACTATATTCTGGCAATAATAACATTCACCACAGTCACATATTTCCTGAGAATGATCTGATGATAGATTGTCTGTTATTATATCTTCTAATGTCAATGATTTCATTTGAGATTCGTTTCATATATTCGTTTCATTTTTAACACTATGAAACAATATATCCTAGATCATGACCATGTGACACTGTGCTTTTGCAAGAGACTATGTATAGAATATATGTATAGACATCTGATATATATATATATATTGTTACTGTTGTGCTATATGGTATATTTAGGACAAGAATTTTGATTTTTAGAAAAAAATGTAAAATCAGGAAAATACTTTTCTCAAGTTGAATTTTAATTTTCCAGTTTTGCAAATTTTCACAGATTTCTAAATTCTTGTCCTAATTTATATTTTTGTACATATGGCAACTATTTATCATGGTTAGATTCTTGATCATTACTGTGGTGCTTGAGACTAGAGGCTACATACATAGTATACATAATATACATAGTATATAGAGTATATAGAGTATATAGAGTATATAGAGTATATAGAGTATATAGAGTATATAGAGTATATAGAGTATATAGAGTATATAGAGTATATAGAGAAGAACATTTAATGGGCTCCTC
>NW_005434299.1:0-12338 GCF_000315625.1 Guillardia theta CCMP2712
CCAGAGCCGTGACTTTGGCTTTGGGCCCTCCCACGCCGGGTCGCGGAATTCTACTGTCAGTATATTTTGCCATCCTCATTGACTCGGTTATTCTATTGGGGCTGCACTTGTACTGTTCGGATACTGCACCAGTTGAATACATGATAGCTGCACTTCTTGCAACGCAAGTCCTGTACAAGATTTCAACTCCTGCTACTGCAGGCGTTGGCAATCCTGTGGCGATCAGCAACCTCTGTATCAGTGTTCTGCATACTTCCACGCTGTATCTGCTGTGGCGAGGGCATACAAGAAGAGTCTCCGCTGCTCCCGCATCTCTTGCAATGCATGCCGATTGAATCAGTATGAGCACGAGGTGCATTCGTGAACTACTAGTGCACCCACACAACGATCAAACCTTGCAGGCAAGGAACCACATCAGGATTTGCCTTTGCCTTTGCCTTTGCCTTTGTTGGTTTTACATCCTGGCTCTACATGTTAACATGGAGCTGAACTTTCATTGAAGACAGAGTTTGTTGTATAAACAACCTTTCGCACACTATCACCGAGCACAGATGAACTTCGGGTCGCTCTTTCTCAAGCACAGATGATCTCAGGATTTCTCTTTGTCAAGCGCGCGCACATCACATCAGCCTCTATGCTGTCTGTGTGGTATTGTCCTCGTACTGATCTTTGACATTAACTTTTCCCACGCTGCAGTGGCATGTGCGTGCCTGGAATGAGCCAAAGACTGCAATAGACAGTGTCTGCACTCACATCAATGCGAGCTCAGCGCAAGCTGTTCTTTTACGCCTCGAAGGCAGCGCAGATGTTGATGAAAACGATAACGAGTATAGATTTCATGTTAGCAAATATTTGCGTGTTTTAGTGCATGTTCGTCTTGCTTTCTTTCTATTGTGTATACAAACAGAAGCAAGGCATATAGATAATGTAAGGAAACAACGCGTCGTTGATCATGTACGTTGCGAGGGTATGTTGAAATGTTCTAATCCTAATCATTGCATTTTACTTGCTTTGAGTTGGTGTCTTGGAGTGAGCTCCATGCGATATCAGGCTCTTGAAAAAGTTCGGGGCGTCCGAAGGAAGATAAGTGAAGCCCTGCGAAAGAACGAGAGGAGAGGATCAGTTATGATAGTTGGTAAAGGATATCAGGACAAACCTCATTCTCCTTGAAGCCTTCTGTGAGACTCTTGTAGAACTTAGGGTAGTGCAGCTTGCAAGTGGGCTCATACCCTTCAAATGGTCGAAACGCGGGTTTTGACTTCGGAGTTGTCTCTTCCACGTAGTCTCGAAGCTTTCCTATTGTGTCTTGCATGGTCGGTGGCAGGTCGGCAAACATTATCCCCCACTGATTCAGGTTACATCATATCCTTTCAGATCTTTCATACTTCCTTTCTTCCTCCTCTCTAGACTGTTCCTGTGGATGATGGGAAAGATTATTCTTTTTAATTTAGATCAACCACAGCAGTCCTCGTGATGGCTGACAGTCTGGCTGACAAACTTGAAAAAGTCGTTATGGCTGACAGTCTGGCTGACAGTCTGGCTGTATAAAAAGTTTGTTTTTGTGATGGCTTTACAACCCCACCCTTCTGTCAGCATGAAGGGTACTTGCGCAAACATGACGCAGGCGCGGAGCTGCGACAGCAACAATGCGTGCAAGACGTTCGTGCGCGCTTCTCTCGCAGTCAACATTGTTGTCCTCATTGCTGTCTGCACTGTTGTTATAGCTCCGGTTCGCCCAGAGGCCGTGACTTTGGCTTTGGGCCCTCCCACGCCGGGTCGCGGAATTCTACTGTCAGTATATTTTGCCATCCTCATTGACTCGGTTATTCTATTGGGGCTGCACTTGTACTGTTCGGATACTGCACCAGTTGAATACATGATAGCTGCACTTCTTGCAACGCAAGTCCTGTACAAGATTTCAACTCCTGCTACTGCAGGCGTTGGCAATCCTGTGGCGATCAGCAACCTCTGTATCAGTGTTCTGCATACTTCCACGCTGTATCTGCTGTGGCGAGGGCATACAAGAAGAGTCTCCGCTGCTCCCGCATCTCTTGCAATGCATGCCAATTGAATCAGTATGAGCACGAGGTGCATTCGTGAACTACTAGTGCACCCACACAACGATCAAACCTTGCAGGCAAGGTGATGTTGTACCCATGACATCGTTGCACTTGTAACGATGCAACAGCATCATGCCGAAATAGCAAAAACTATAAGGGCAATATGAAGTTTTATGTGGAATACCTCAGGTACCGTGTCGGGTACATTTTGGTACTTCATCAGGCAAATACCGACTGTTATGTGTACCATGCCCAACGTGGCAGGGCGCATCTTGTACGGTGGACCTGGCGGCTAGTCGTAAACTCAGTACATACGACAGGTAGAGTACTATGAGGATGAGACTTGACCGTACCATAGCAAGATCATTTACGACACTATTTAAGCTCAGAGAGGAGCGGACACCTTCGCTGCTCGTTTCCTCGCCACTCTTACACATCAGTCCCTCATACGTTATCTTGCTCTGCTGATACATAAACAAATCTAGCTTCATTCTTCATTCTCCCAAGCACACCTTGCTACGTTGTGGAACAAGTCTCACATCAGGTTAGAGCCTCGCGTTGAAGAATGACGACAGCTTACCAACTAAACTGGCCTCCATCAAATGGCAACTCGATCCTTACAAGAGTTACACCAGAGAATGCAAGAACTGCCGCTCCAGCAATCGAAGAATTTATTCAAAGAGAGCTAAGCGGGAGATTCTTTGCATATCTCAACTCAGAAGGGAAAGAAGAGAAAATGCAAGCTTTCTTCGAGCACAACATTCCAATCTCAGAAGGATTATCAGTTGCAGAAAAAGAAGCCATTATCGTCAAGCGGAGAGAATTCGTGCAAATAGCAGACCAAGCACTCATTCAAATTCTGTTTGCAATCTACGAAAATTGCAGCAGCAGAAAGAAAACCATAACGCGATATATGAAAGAGCAGCACAGCGATTCCAACGCAGGGAAGTTTCACTTCGCCGCGATACGAGCGTGGAATGAATTTAAACAATTGGACCAACCGACTGAGTTGTCAAGCACGAAACAAACAACTCAAAGCTTGAAAGAACTCAACCAAGCACTGAAGTATGGAGGAGACTATACTACTTACGTCACCGATATTATTCGGATTCTTGAGAGATTCATGGAAAAAGGACAGGACTGTGAACTCATTCTAGCCACCACCTGGGACCAGATCCAACATGAATTGAAAAGTATCGATCGACACGGAGAACAAGGACAAATCGCAAAATGGATTACCAACCAAATCCAACGAGCGTCAACCGAACCAACGTTCTACTACAACGAGAAACCCACCATTGAAAGCCTTCAACGATTTCACGAAGAACTCCTTCATTTCACCAAACAAGGATCTACGAAAGACGGTAACGCAGTCCCAATCGTGCGCACTACCTACAGCCACCCTGGCTTCCCAAACAAACGGAAGGCGCCACAAGACGTAGATGGCACAAACCACAAGAAGAACAAGGTTTACCATACTACGGATCAAGGCGGTACCCAAGGGCAAGAATGTGCGATTTGCATTGAGTGCAATTACCCCGCAAAGATCTACAAGAGTCACGGTACATCACAGCACGACAAGACTAAGATCGGCAAGAAATGGAAAAGAATTACCGGAGACCCAGTCAACGGATTCCAGACTAAAGCCTGGAAAAAAAGAGAACAGCAAGCTACTCGAGCAGCCGCACAGCAAGTTGGGAACCAACTGCCGAACAAGGGCTCCGCGTACAACAAGCCCAAGTTTCAGGGGAAACCCAACGCAAAAAACTTTCGTCAGAAAAACCCCAACTGTTCCAATGAGAACAGCGGGAACTACCCAAAGTCAAAGTTCAAAAAGAACATGACGACTACGGGAGGCAATGATTTCATTGTGAACCTTGCTGAAGCGTTACAGCAGGTCGCAAAACGCGGCCATCATCTCGCTGAATCTAACGATTACAGCACAGATGAGGAAAATGAAGAAGAACAAATTTCGGAAGGCGATGAAGAGGCTCCAACGCCTCCAAGACGCCTGAAAGAAACTGTCCGCAAGGCTGCCGCAAAAGGCAACAACGCTGCATCTTCATTCACTCAGGGTGCTAAAAACAACAGACATAAGAATAAATCTGAAAAAGATTACTCGAAATGTCTCGCTGCCCCACAACTACACAAGCGCAAAGAGATACCTCTTCAAACAGAGCAATTGGATGCGACTCTGTTTTCGAAAGTATCCACTCCATGGTTCCTAAAAGACATGTTCGAGGTACCTAGACTCCTCATTAGGAATCTGGACCGACATAAAGTCTTCATGACCTGTAGATCAACACAGAACAAGCATTCGCTGTTCGCTATCGTTGACTCAGGAGCCACCATCAGCGTCCTCTGCGACGCTAAGTGGATCCGAAAAAGATTTGCATACGAGAGCGAAATCACCGGAGTCGGTGGCCAGAAAGTCAACACATCCATGGGAGGCCTACTCGTAGGCAAGATGGAATCTGTCACCAACAAATCATATGCTTTCGCGACCCTTGCAACAATCATCCAAGACAAGAACGCTGCTGCAAATCTACTATCAATATGGAGAATTACGAACTCCAACAACACTGTTATTCATCATGGGAGCGTAACAAAAGGAACTCACGGTATCATCACTGCAAACAAGGATTTCATACCATTCTATTTTTGCCCTAAGACATATCTATGGTATGTCGAAATCAAACCGTCAGATGAACAAACTAATCGACTCTTCTCGTCAACAAACTCAATACAATGGGACAAGAAATCCTTGCTACGAGAAATACAACAAGGAGAATTTCCTCTCAACTCTAAACCGCGATCAACAAACAAAACACAGAAACTAAAACAGAACGCAAGTACCTATTACACCAAGGTATCGAACTTGAAAACTCTCGCAGATGGGGAGGGAACATAGTGTACTACGAAGCTGCGAAAGCTTTCCAACCGACACCTATGAAATCCATACCCATAAGCATGCGGGACGTTCGTCAAGAATTAGAAGACATTACCTCGGAAGAATCTGTCGACAGCGAAACCGAAAGTGATCACTCCAGCTCAGAAGAAGAAAACCTTACTGAAGAGTCAAGGATAAGTGTAACACAAGATGCTATCGACAAACAGACCAAGGACTACTTCACAGATCCAAAATCGTTCGCAGATATAGACGACTTCACGAATACAACGATGGAAGAATTGGATGAAAATGACAAAGAATACGAGGAGCAACTAAAACACGACAAGTCCGACCTCAAGGATATCTACCTCTATTCAACAGGAGAAAGAATACGAGGAACTAAAGCCTCAGCTATCCTCCTGAAATGGCATATCAAGACAAATCATATCAACAAAAAATACCTATTCCAACTTGCAGACAGAATTGACGGGATGGAGGAACTGAGGAGACTCAGCAAAAAGACCCCACTACCAACTTGTCATACTTGTCGCAGAGCAAAAAGCAAAGCGGCTGCATTACCGAAATTCAAAGAAAAGAGATCTGACAGCCGGTTCCATCGACTTCATGGAGATATGAGCACATACCGACTAAGGTCCATCGAAGGAGCAAAATACCTGATGCTATGGAAAGACAGTTATAGCTCATTCAAAATGCCAGTCGGAATGTACAGCAAAAAAGGTTACAGAAAATCTCTACGCCTAGTCACACGCAGATACAACAACGGGGTCTTCCCCAAAGTTGTACGCGTAGACAACGGCGGTGAGATGACGTCGAAAAAATCTCTGAGAATGTACGAAAAGAACAACATCTACCTGGAACGGGCTGCACCCTATGAGCACTGGCAGAATGGCAGAGCAGAATCTGGGATCTATTCATTAGACACCAGAACTCGACTCGCCATAATCCATTCCAACGTGCCGAAGAACCTGTGGCTCAACGCAATCTATTACAACGCTGAAATCGAAAATGCATTCTTACCTATGAGCAGAGGATCAGACATGAGCTGCTACGAAGCGTTCACAGGGAAAAGACCAAACGCGGAGAAATTTCACCCATTTGGATGCCTGTGCTATGTCCATGTGTTAAAAGACAGGAGATTAGCACAAGGAAGAGACAAAAAGCTAGGACCTACGGCAGAAGTCTGTGTATTCCTTGGATTCGCCCACCATCTAGGAATGAAAGGATTCCTCGCAGCGTCTCTAAATGGCAAACAACTCTACGTCACAGAAAACAACATAAGCTTCAATGAAGAAGTGTTTCCTTATCGATTCTCACACCCTGAAGATAAGACATGGAAAATACCATTCGGAGCTTGTAACGATTTCGGAGACGACAATGTCACCATACTCAATCGAGCAGGTGAACGGTTAACAGAGATGTCAGGATCATCAGACTCAGAAGAAGAGATGATAGATAAGTCACATCACAGAAACCGACGTACGACAACAACTTACAAGAAATCACCGGCACCAACCTCCAATACGCTTCATCTTGAAGAAGACGATGATCTTCGACAGGACCCGAAAGTAATTGAGTTGGACACCTCGTTGGAGGTAGACAACCACTTGACAAGATCCTGCGAACAAACATCAGTCGTCAGAGAAAGCGAAATAGAAGAAGAACCAGTCATCGATGAAGGATTATCATCCCTCAACAAAGAGCTGGCAAGCCTTCAAGTTGAGACTCATAATAGCGGAGAAAAGGATTTCAGATGGGATTTAATCCCCGGGATACCTAAGAATCAACTACGGTCAGGAAAAATAGTCAACAAAGACACCGAACAATCTGGTGACTCCGACAATGAATTACCTGGAGGCCTAGAAGAATTCGCAACCTCCGACTATGTGAATAACATAGGCGTACCACACCAATTCCAGGCATCATCGAAAATGCAATTCTGCGGTGTCATGGTCGATTGCTTCAACACGTCTAGACATACAACTGGGTGGTCACACGGACCAGCACAGAGAAATATCTACGACGAAAACCACTACAACCAAGAAATCGACACATTGATGTCATTCCTTCGAGAATGCAAGAAAGATGAGAAAAGAGAATACCGGATACAGCGGACACAGTTATTCTACACAGCCCTACTCACCGCAACGTCAGCCGTATCAACTGGAAAGGACGAACCTAGCATCAAGGAAGCCTTACATGCTACCAACCCAGAACGGAATCAATGGATAGCAGCCATACAATCAGAGGCAAAATCATGGGAATCTTTGAAAGTTTTCGAACAAGTCGAAGAAATACCACAGGACAGAAAGAGCATTGGTTGCAGAATCATCTTAAAGCGAAAAAGGGGAGCGCAAGGAGAAATCCTCAAGTATAAAGCACGAGCCATTATCCAAGGATACAACGCAGTTCAAGGCACCGATTACCTGGACTCGTTCTCTGCCACAGCAAACCCCGTCACAATCAGACTTCTCTTGATTGTAGCTCGAGCAAAAGGATGGCGTATCCGCTGTCAAGATATACCTACAGCATACCTCACAGCTTTCTTACCTACCGAAGTATACATCAGGACGCCGAAAGAATTCCAAGAGTTCTGCAACATCCATTCAAAATTCCTCAAGATACTCAAATCAGTATATGGTTTACCAAGCAGCGGGCGAAATTTCTGGAAGAAGCTATGTCAAGACCTTCGCGAATATGGCTTCACGCCATGTACAGCAGACGATTGTCTCTTCTTGTATCGTGACAAACGAGGGGGAGAAATCATAGTCGCGCTGTTGGTCGATGACATAATTCAAGCAAGCAACGACGAAAATCTTTTCACATCATTCGATGAATTCATGAACAACACAAAAAGATACAACACAACAACAGACAATGATTTGAGCTTCTATTTGGGAGTTGCCTACACCAAAGATTCAGCCGACAACCTTGTCAGCAATCAACAAGCTTACATCGAAAAGTGTTTGCACAGATTCAACCTAGATGGGATAGACCCAACAGGCAAAATCACAACCCCAATGGACCCAAAGTTCACAATTGAACCAGAGGATATCGACGAACATGCACCTGAAGACCTTGTCAAGTTGTACAGAAGCCAAGTTGCTAGTTTGATCTACATCGCAGCATGGACACGACCCGAAATAAGCTACGCCGTATCACTGCTTTCCAGATACCTCACTTGTCCTACCAAGAAACTGTTAACGGCAGTACACAGAGTTTATGCTTACCTCAAAGGCACAAAAAACTTAGGGATCAGATATACTGATCAAGATAGTGCTGGACACGACAAGATGCACTTGATCGCCTATTGTGACAGTTCAGACGCAGACTGCAAGATTACGAGCAGATCTACAGGCGGATATGTCATTTTCCTCAACGGAGTACCAGTATCATGGAAATCTGCAAGGCACAATATCGTTTCGTTATCCACCATGGAGAGCGAATACGTACAATGCACCTTGACAGCAATCGAGATTCTGTACTTACGTGAAACACTCGAATTCATGGGATACAAGCAGAAGACAACCATATGCTATCAAGACAATGCTGCTTGCATCAAGTTGAGCGAGAATCCAGTGCACAAAAGTCGATCCAAACATATCAAACGACGCTGGCACTTTATCAGAGAATGCGTCGCAAGGAAAGAAATTACCTTGGAACCCATCAATACGAATGAACAGATAGCGGATATCTTCACGAAACCGTTACCTGTGGATCAATTCCTTTATTTAAGAGACCAACTCTTAAATATCCCTGAAAGCGAACGCTATCAGCGAAAGAACAAAAGATGATATTCACAAAGAAACCTATCTCTCTTAGGTAACTTTGATGAAAATAAATCACAATGAAAACATAAATTTACCTCGCTTTTGAGACCGATGTAACTATGCTTGGGGAACAAGCTACACTCTCAAATCAAAGCGGAATGATGATAGTTTCTGAAACAACTGCACCACGAACACTGTTTAGCATTCATGAAAGTTAACTTTCAGCGAATAGTTATACTTTGTTTGGAGGTACAGGTCAGGACATCACACAATCATGGAGAATGGAGTAAGAGTTACATAGCACAGCTTCCTCACATTTGTGGGCTGATGCGATAACCTGACATACGTCATGATTATCCATCAGGGCGATGGCGCGTAAATACATCCACCAGGGTGTATGAAACGTACTCTTACGGACAAACTTACCAAATCTATGATGGTATGTACGTACACACGACTCAGTTGTGTATGTGGCGCCATCTTACCTGGTAATAACAGTTTGCCGTCGGCCATGCTGATCTCTAGACACAGCAATGGTTGCTCTAAACTTCCATTTGAAGCTAGTTGATATTGCAAAAGAGCAATATCAGGGTTATTTCTGCCTACCCACACAGTCAGCAGTGTGTTTAAAGATGCAGAACAACTTCTTATTACCTCAAATATGTTTCACGCACTTCTTATCACACGTTCTGAAACGTGATGATGAGAAACGTTGAGACATGTGTGGAAACCTCGTGATCTGTTCACTTGGAGAGCTTTGAAGGCTGGTATGAGCAAAGATCTCGAACCTTCACAAGGGTACAACAAGGGGAACTCACCGTTCTCGACCATTGACGAAAAGTTGGTTCCGCCATTTTCGCTCGATTGGTACCTTTTCGTGAAAGGTCACGTAGACCCTCATACCGACATTGGGACCTATGGGTTGGCCCGATGCTGTATGCTATCAAACAAATGCTCTCATCTTCGGTGACGACACGCAAGTTTCGAGCAAGGGGGAGTGATGTTGTACCCATGACATCGTTGCACTTGTAACGATGCAACAGCATCATGCCGAAATAGCAAAAACTATAAGGGCAATATGAAGTTTTATGTGGAATACCTCAGGTACCGTGTCGGGTACATTTTGGTACTTCATCAGGCAAATACCGACTGTTATGTGTACCATGCCCAACGTGGCAGGGCGCATCTTGTACGGTGGACCTGGCGGCTAGTCGTAAACTCAGTACATACGACAGGTAGAGTACTATGAGGATGAGACTTGACCGTACCATAGCAAGATCATTTACGACACTATTTAAGCTCAGAGAGGAGCGGACACCTTCGCTGCTCGTTTCCTCGCCACTCTTACACATCAGTCCCTCATACGTTATCTTGCTCTGCTGATACATAAACAAATCTAGCTTCATTCTTCATTCTCCCAAGCACACCTTGCTACGTTGTGGAACAAGTCTCACATCAGGTTAGAGCCTCGCGTTGAAGAATGACGACAGCTTACCAACTAAACTGGCCTCCATCAAATGGCAACTCGATCCTTACAAGAGTTACACCAGAGAATGCAAGAACTGCCGCTCCAGCAATCGAAGAATTTATTCAAAGAGAGCTAAGCGGGAGATTCTTTGCATATCTCAACTCAGAAGGGAAAGAAGAGAAAATGCAAGCTTTCTTCGAGCACAACATTCCAATCTCAGAAGGATTATCAGTTGCAGAAAAAGAAGCCATTATCGTCAAGCGGAGAGAATTCGTGCAAATAGCAGACCAAGCACTCATTCAAATTCTGTTTGCAATCTACGAAAATTGCAGCAGCAGAAAGAAAACCATAACGCGATATATGAAAGAGCAGCACAGCGATTCCAACGCAGGGAAGTTTCACTTCGCCGCGATACGAGCGTGGAATGAATTTAAACAATTGGACCAACCGACTGAGTTGTCAAGCACGAAACAAACAACTCAAAGCTTGAAAGAACTCAACCAAGCACTGAAGTATGGAGGAGACTATACTACTTACGTCACCGATATTATTCGGATTCTTGAGAGATTCATGGAAAAAGGACAGGACTGTGAACTCATTCTAGCCACCACCTGGGACCAGATCCAACATGAATTGAAAAGTATCGATCGACACGGAGAACAAGGACAAATCGCAAAATGGATTACCAACCAAATCCAACGAGCGTCAACCGAACCAACGTTCTACTACAACGAGAAACCCACCATTGAAAGCCTTCAACGATTTCACGAAGAACTCCTTCATTTCACCAAACAAGGATCTACGAAAGACGGTAACGCAGTCCCAATCGTGCGCACTACCTACAGCCACCCTGGCTTCCCAAACAAACGGAAGGCGCCACAAGACGTAGATGGCACAAACCACAAGAAGAACAAGGTTTACCATACTACGGATCAAGGCGGTACCCAAGGGCAAGAATGTGCGATTTGCATTGAGTGCAATTACCCCGCAAAGATCTACAAGAGTCACGGTACATCACAGCACGACAAGACTAAGATCGGCAAGAAATGGAAAAGAATTACCGGAGACCCAGTCAACGGATTCCAGACTAAAGCCTGGAAAAAAAGAGAACAGCAAGCTACTCGAGCAGCCGCACAGCAAGTTGGGAACCAACTGCCGAACAAGGGCTCCGCGTACAACAAGCCCAAGTTTCAGGGGAAACCCAACGCAAAAAACTTTCGTCAGAAAAACCCCAACTGTTCCAATGAGAACAGCGGGAACTACCCAAAGTCAAAGTTCAAAAAGAACATGACGACTACGGGAGGCAATGATTTCATTGTGAACCTTGCTGAAGCGTTACAGCAGGTCGCAAAACGCGGCCATCATCTCGCTGAATCTAACGATTACAGCACAGATGAGGAAAATGAAGAAGAACAAATTTCGGAAGGCGATGAAGAGGCTCCAACGCCTCCAAGACGCCTGAAAGAAACTGTCCGCAAGGCTGCCGCAAAAGGCAACAACGCTGCATCTTCATTCACTCAGGGTGCTAAAAACAACAGACATAAGAATAAATCTGAAAAAGATTACTCGAAATGTCTCGCTGCCCCACAACTACACAAGCGCAAAGAGATACCTCTTCAAACAGAGCAATTGGATGCGACTCTGTTTTCGAAAGTATCCACTCCATGGTTCCTAAAAGACATGTTCGAGGTACCTAGACTCCTCATTAGGAATCTGGACCGACATAAAGTCTTCATGACCTGTAGATCAACACAGAACAAGCATTCGCTGTTCGCTATCGTTGACTCAGGAGCCACCATCAGCGTCCTCTGCGACGCTAAGTGGATCCGAAAAAGATTTGCATACGAGAGCGAAATCACCGGAGTCGGTGGCCAGAAAGTCAACACATCCATGGGAGGCCTACTCGTAGGCAAGATGGAATCTGTCACCAACAAATCATATGCTTTCGCGACCCTTGCAACAATCATCCAAGACAAGAACGCTGCTGCAAATCTACTATCAATATGGAGAATTACGAACTCCAACAACACTGTTATTCATCATGGGAGCGTAACAAAAGGAACTCACGGTATCATCACTGCAAACAAGGATTTCATACCATTCTATTTTTGCCCTAAGACATATCTATGGTA
>NW_005434298.1:0-12285 GCF_000315625.1 Guillardia theta CCMP2712
CTCCCTCTCTCTCTCTCTTCCTTCTCTTCTTGACGTCCCTTTGCTTGTCCATCGCTATGCTGGAACCATTCCTCAGAGGAGCGAAGCAGTGTGTTGTCGGGGTGGGTGGGTGCGCAAGGGTAGGGTACTGTGAATTCAGAAATGAGATGATAACGGGTGGTAAACACTTAATAATATAAAAATTAAGATTTATCTGCAAAGGTGGGGTAAATTCACAGACAAAAGTACGGGTATTGAACCACATGTACATTTTTGAAGGGTACATGGCTGGAGGGTGGTATCAGACGGGTCCAATGGGATATAGATAAGGTTGGTCAGAGGGGTGGGGGTACCGAAATGTTGGTACTCGAAAGGTAGGTGGGGGTAGTGAGAGAGAGAAGCACCTGGAGAAGTTATGGATAAAGAGGGGTGGGGTACTTCGAATTTCGTACAGTAGGGGTAAATTTTACTGGAAAATATGTGGTAGGGGTAGGTTAAATTCAAGGGTGGGTATTGGACGAGGGGTTATGGGTTTGAGGCACTGTAACGATCTGTAACGGATACATAGAATACGCAACGTTCGTGTAACGGTTATCCCACACATTGTGCAGGAGCGTAAGAGCAGGAGCAAGCAGGAGCAGGAGCAGGAGCAGGAGCAGCAGGAGCAGCAGGAGCAGCAGGAGCAGCAGCAGCAGCAGCAGGAGCAGCAGGACGAGGAGGAGGACAAGGGCAAGTCAGAGGAGGAGTGTATCATGAGAATTCCTACCATTTTGATCTTGGTTGTAGCTTGCTCCCTGATGCTACCAGGGGCAGGAGAGAGGTCAGAGGAGGGATCAGGATCAGGATCAGGATCAGGATCAGGATCAGGATCAGGATCAGGAGCAGGAGCAGAAGGGAGCTCGGATCTCTGTAGCTGCTCGGAGGGGGCGAGCATTGTACATCCCCAGGACGGACATGTTGTGGTTGTTGATGGAGCGACGAGGAAAGGACACGTCACGGTTGAGGTGAGGGTGAGCTCGCGCGACTTCGATGCTCCTTCTCCTTCTCCTCCTCTCCCTGCGCCTTCGTCTCCCGTCCTCGGCTCCTTCCGCCATCGATCGGGGTGTTACGGACATTTGTATGTCTTTGCCGACGAGGCAGAGGTCGGGCAGGTGTGCGTAGGAGGGGAGGAGGGAGGGAGGGAGGAGCTGGACGCTCTGATGAGAGAGAAGGAGAGAACGCTTGACGCGGGAAGGTGAGCAAGGAGTCGGAGGAGGTACGAGTGAGGGCACGTGCGATGATTGGCGTCGTTCACATGACAGGAGAGTTCCTTTCGACTCCGAGGAGGGGAAGCGTTTGTTCGAGTCCTGGTGTCCTTTGCCGCACATGCAGGGAAGTTGCTGAGTCAAGCTCGCAGGACTGGTCTAGCAGACGGCATCTTTGCGATCGAGCATGGCGGCAGGACGGCAGCGGGTGCCGAGGGAGGTGGAGATGGAGAGACGAGGATCTGTATCCTCGACGTCCGATGGGGCTGCTTGCACGTGGACCCAAAGACTGACGAGCGCTGGTTGCTGCTGCTCCTTCGAACTTGCGCCCTCCTGCTCAACCTGCTCTCGCAGCTGCAGCGCCTGGTACACCATCATGGTTCGAAATGTCGAGCCAGGGGAGCACAGGATCGGTCGGTGAGGAGGCAGGAGGCGGTAGAGCTTGACGACGCAGCAGGGGTGCGATGGCAGCGGGCGGGAGCTCTCGGAGAAGGAGAGAGCAGCGGAGAGCAGCACAAGAGCGTCTCCTCTGTCCTGACCTCAGTTGTGGAAGGCAGCAACCTCTCGCACCTTCCCGTCTCCTCCTGCTCCCTTGTGGCTCTGCGACCTTCGCGCGAGCTCGCTGGCTTACTCAACCCTGTCGACCCGGACACGCAAAAGTTCGCGATCAGAGAGGACGGGGCGATAGTGTGGGAAGGGGCGGGAGGGGACAGCAGCGCCCTGTACCCGACCCTGACGGTCGGAGTCCTAGGAGGGTATCCTAAGGTTCGCCCTCCTGCTATGGCGATGGGACGCGGCGTCTGATCTTGTTTTCCTCGTTGGCTGCTGTAGGATGCAAGGGAGAGCTTGATGAATAGCCTGCAGACGTGGATAGAAACGAACCTGCTGCAGGTAAAGTGAAACTTTTCTTGTTCTCCCTCCGGGAGACATGAGTCCTGACTTGTACCACTGGCAGTCTGTGAACGAAACCATCATCTTCTTGCAGGATATACGGGAGACAGGTTGTTGTTTGTTGTTGTTTGTTGTTTGTGGTGGTTGTGGTTGTGATCGTTGTTGTTATTGTTCTTGTTGTTGTTCTTGTTGTTGTTGTTGCTGCCACAATGGATGTCTGGAGAAGCAGTGAGGAGCTGTTGTATGAAGGGGAGGATGAGAACGTGGAGAAGGTATGGAGTGCTGGATGATGAGCCGAGAGGAGTATCAGCGAAATGAAAGAAGTTGGTGAAAAGAAGAAGCAAATGAAGATAATATGATTATGATCATGATGACTGAAATGCTGCTGCCGCTCATGACGATGATGATAATGACGACGACGACGACAATGTTGATGCTGCTGCTGATGATGTTGTTGTTCATGGTGGTGGTGGTGGTGGTGGTGGTGGTGGTGGTGGTGGTGGTGGTGGTGATGATGATGATGATGATGATGATGATGGAGATGATGATGGAGATGATGATGATGCGGTTATTCAGACTTCATTGCTATCCCCCGAGATATCCTCAAGACTGCTCACTCCATGTCCTCTCCTCCCCCCCGTGTGAGACTGGTGAGGACCTGCTGCGAGGTCCGGCCAGCATGACGGCGCCTGCAGGTAGGGGCTGACTGCAACATCGGCATAGGGAGAGCCTTGTACGAGCTAGTCTCCTCCTCCCGCACAAAGCACTTCCTCTTCCTTGAAGACGACTGGGTTCTCCCTTTCTCCAGGTCGACTCCTCCTCCTTCTTCTCCTCCTCGGCCTTCTCCTCCTTCTGCTCTTCCTCCTTCTGCTCCTTCTGCTCTTTCTCCTCCTCCTCTTCCTCCTCCTCCTCCTCCTCCCACGTGCATCGCAAGTTTTTGCCACCTTCTCTCCCCTCCTACCGCGCTCCTCCTCCTCTGCTTGATCTCAAACTCTTTCTGCAGCGAGATCTGGCGTCCTGTTATGGACGGCGCGATGAAGTTGATTCAGGAGGTGAGCTCCCTTTACTCTCATATCCAGCACTCCTCCCATTCCATCCCTCTCTCCAATCTCTCCTTTTCTCTCCTTCTCTCTTCCTCCTCTTCCATCTTGTCTTTCGTCCCTTCCTCCTTCCTCCTCCTTCTCCCCCTTCAGCAACCTACACACTCCTTTCATTCTTCCTCTCCCTCTCAGTTGTTCGCCTGCTACAGGGTAGAGCAGACGTCGTCCGCCTCAAGTCTGACGAGCTCAGCCCGCAGTCGGAGCATCACGATGGCCTGTAACTCTCCTCCTCCCCTGCTCCTTCCCTGCTCCCCCCTCCTCTTCTTTGTTCCTCCATCCTCTCACCCTCCGCCGCCTCCTGCAGGGCGTACGTTCTCAACTGCTCTCGCTTCCTCCCTCCTCACCCCCCTCACTTCTTCTGCGCGTGCCTGGACCACACCATGCAGCCTGAGGGAGGCTGGGAGGGCAAGAGGCCCCACCTGGTCTTCAACGATGTCGAGCTGTGCTACCACCGACAGCTCAACGTCTCCAGCATATCCTTCTACTGCCTGCCCTCCCGCTCCTGCAAGTACACAAACACCCCGACTATCTTCCACCAGTTCCCCTCCTCCTCCCGCTTCCATCTTCCTGACATGCTCCAGCGCTGGTTCTTGACCTTCCTGGGACCGACGGCTTATGTGGACCCTGGTCTCTCCTGTCTTGTCTCACGCTACTTGACCCATGTGCGAGTAGGGATCGCCGTCAGCAAGCACTTCCTCGAAGACTCCGTCAACGACACCTGGCCTGCTCGTCCCTTCGTCGTCGGGGTGCCGTCGTCAGGTCAGCTCGGCCCATGGCGAGGGAGGCAGGAGACAGACACAGGAGACTGAGAGAGGAGAGGGAGGAAGGAGGCGGAGGCAGGAGAGGAAGGAACGAGAGGGAGGAGAGGGAGGGAAGAGCTGATGGAGTGAGCAGGCCTCTTCATGCACATGGAACTTGACGACAAGGCCCCAGGAGCTACATACAACCCTTACTTTTACTGAACGATGCTGCTTGACAGAACCCCCCTCATCTATTCCCTCAGCTCAAACTCACTAGCATCGAACTCGTCTTGTCCTCCTACTCCATCGCCATCCTCTCTCTCCCACTCTCTCTGTCTATCTACTTCTCCTCTCTCTCCTTCCTCCTCCCTGTCTCCGCCCACAGCGAATTTTCGTATTGGCATCGGACTGGGAGAACAAACGCTCCTACCAGACATATGCTAGGGAGGGGGGTAGGGGTTCCTCTTCAGCCTTAGAGTACCGGGTGTTTTAAATAAATATTCGGTAATTGTGAGGGTAGGGGTCATAGAGGATATCGAGTCGTAGGAGTCAGGGCGCAACCTGAAACTAGAGGAGAGGGGGAGGAAGGGAGGAGAGGGGAGGGAGGGAGGGAGGCGGTAAGACATGCACGATGGGGATGTACACAAGAGGAGGGGAGGGAGGTACTGTATGATTGTTCCACAAAGGAGAAGTGCGGTCAAGAGCTGATAAAAAGGTTGTTCGACAAGGACAAGAAAGTAGTGGGTTGAACAGAAGTGAAAAGAAGGATGAATGGTGCAAGGTAGTAAGAGTGATGAACGCAAAGAGCAGGTTCGTGTCAAAAAACAGCCTCGTTTTCCTAGCATGCAGCAACCCAGGATAGAGGAAGGGAGATACTAGGTCAAGCGGCGGCAGAAAGTAAATAAGTTTCAATGCATGGGAGGACGAATGAAGCAAGGAACGTAGAATGTATCGACGTTGCGTGAGCGGTAGAGCAGGAGGAAGAGCAGGAGGAAGTGCAGGAGGAGAAGGTCGCTGGGGTTGAGGAGAGTGCATGAACTCGTTCATGTTGACGGGTTGTTCCCAATGACGAGACTGAGGCAAAAACATGTGGAGATGAAGTCTCATCTGTCATGAGCAGGCAGGCATGACGTCCACGGTCAACAACGAGCGCGTCTGGGGGTCAGCGGCAGAGAACGGCGTCACTCTCGACGCCATGATCCACATCACGTCGGGAGTGACGTTTGCTCGGGCGGGAACGTTCATCTTGAGGAGCCTCGGGTACCAAGTGCTGGACAGCGGAGGGACGGGCGCGCTGAAGAAAGCCTGCGAGGCGAAGCCAGCAGCATCCACCATCTCCGTGGGTAAAGCTGGTGAGATGTATCTGTCCAAAGGGCCGTTTACCGTGCCGGAGAGCAAGGACTCAAAGAGGATCGGGTTCACAACCTTCCATTCCTTGACCAGTGACGACAAGACAGCCACGCTCTACATGCCCTTCTTCTCCGGTGCCAGACCGCCCAAGGGGAGCGAGAAAGTCAGGGGGAGCATACTTGAATCTCCGCTCTACCAGCTCCCGACGAGGCTGGTCATCCAGACGTTTGCTGGACAGGAGAACCAGTATGCGGAGTGCCGCTGCGAGTGGCAGTCTGAGGTGGAGGTGGCGAAGGAGTACAAGACTGCGACCTGGGTAATGCAGGACAGGTTCTTGACCCAGCGGCTCAACTTCCGGGTCAACGGCAAGAACCTCAAGGAGGCGGATGTGGCGGTGGAGGCCATGAAAAACCTGCTCGTCAACAGCCTCCTCTGGCGTCTCAGCGCAGCACAGCTCTCCAGCGGGTCCCTCTGGTGGAACGGTCACCCGACAACCGTAGTTCCGCACGCCAAGGGGATGCTCTACAACATGACCGTTACCAACTTGCCCGTCTTCTCCAGCTCCAGCGTCGATTGGAACAAGCTTGCGGCTGACAACCTCTCCCAGTACGCTCCTCCTTCTCCTCCCGAGTCTGCCCGCGTGGACTACTTGTCGATCACTCCAACCTTCGCCGCCATCCGTCATCATTCGTTCCTCTCCAGCCTCCCCAAGGTCTCTCAGCCTCCTTGCTGCTGTCCTGCTCAGTGTTGACCGGCGTCCAGGGATTTGACAGCATGGTGGATCGGGGGCTTAACACGTGGCTGGGGCTGCTGTACTGGTGGATGAGAAGGGCTTGAATTGCTTCTCGAGGATGACTTGAGTTGGATGCAGCATGGCGGTGCCGAAGGATCTCCTGATAGCTCGAACGTATCAGGTGACGAGGTAGCGCAGGAGGAAAGGGATGTGAACGGCACTCAGATCTCGCCGTCGGTGTGGATGTCCGGGACTGTGAAAGTGAAGTCGCCATCCGTCCTGCCGGTAAAGTCATGATCGCCTTGCTGGCCGCTGGGTTGACGTGCCGTGGGCAGGGAGAGCGAGGAGAGGAGGAGCTGAGGTGGCACGTAGAGAAGGAGTCCTTCGTCGCTCGGGCGATGGTTGCAAAGAACCTGTGCGCCTCCTGCCTTGGTCCACTCCTGCGATCTCTGACCGCCTCCTGCAGCCTCGCCAACGGGGACCTCTCCTTCTGTGCTGGCGCCGAGCATCGCGCCAACAGTTTACAGGTCTTGTCGCTGCTCCCCGGGACCTCTCCTCCTCTCACGTGCGCGGCAGGACCTCAAGGGAGGCGGATCCTCTGAGACGATCCCCTTCTTCGCTCTTGTGCACAGATTCTCTCGGGGAACCTTCCAGGTCCCTCCCCCTCCTGTTGCCTGCAGCCAGTGACGCGCCTTGAAGGTTGCGGTCGAGGGGAGCGGGAAGGTGGCGGCAGAGGTGAGGCGAGGGTTCGGCGACGAGCTGCTGACCCTCCTCTGTGTGCGGTAGGTGGAGATGCGCTTTGAAGGAAAGAGGAACACGACCTCCTCCTTCACCTTCGGCGGAAAGTGAGCGAGGGCAAGCTCGGGCTGCGAGCCAGTCTGACGGAGTCTGGCAGGTGGGAGCAGAGAAGACGTCTGCAGATCGGAGCTGGGTTCCAGGTGGAGCTCTAAGGAGACGCTCGGAGGTCCCTGGGGATGACCCATCATGCCATGATCGGACTGAGTGACTGCTGCCTCGGAACTTTCACGGTTCCGGACTCTTGAAGGAACTTCGGAACTTGGAACTTGGCAGTAAACCGTCCGAACCTCGGAACTGTACGAGCGCTCAACGTTTGTCACCGTCCGACGGTCACATGTCGAGCCTCCCCCGGGCCGCGGCGGGTTCAGCCCGGGCCGGGCCCCGCCGGGCCCCGGAACCGTTCGGAACTTGTGCGAGTCGGAGCCTGAGTCTGGTACCGTCAGCGCCGCCCGGCTGGCCCGGCGGGCCTTAGGAATAACGTTACGAAACGGTTACGACGAGGACGTTCGATGCTTTCTGCAATTGCAGGGTGCCAATTGGTGGGGTACTACCCCTGGTACTTCCACCCCCCATTCGACCTGAGATTACCACCGGTGGTTCTCACTACAAAGTACACAGATGGAAGTTCCGAGGTGGATTGGGGTGGTGGTATGAGGTATGAGGGGTAGGGTAGTAGATGGGGTGTAACCAGATGCTCTCGAGTATGGTGGGTAGTGAAGGTGACAGAGTATCATAAGGTGGGGTCATCAGAGAGAAAATTGGGGGTAGCCATTGAAAATAGATCCTCATCTGAGGGTAGGATAGTATAGTGACTGGGGGGTGTTTTTTTGCTGGGGGGGGGGGTGGGGTGGTCATCCCAATCGAAGGAACATGGAGACCCTGCAATGCTAGGATGAGGAGAGCGAGGGGAGGCGAGAGGGAGGAGGAGGACGAGGACGAGGACGAGGAGGACGACGAGGAGGAGGTGGAAGAGGAGGGTGGTGGAGGAGGAGGGTGGTGGAGGAGGAGGACAGCAAGGATAGATGAGATTATTGCTAGACAGGATGGGGGAGGAGGACGAAGATGGTGGAGAAGTTTGTGGAAGCGAACGAGGAGATGCGAGGATCCAGGTACTCGATGAACACAATGTGAGGTATTGTTATTCGGCCAGTCAAAGTTCACGTTTGTTCAGACAAATGATTTCACGGAGGATGTGGTAGACATCAAAGTTGAGTTCCAAAAGACAAGAGTTATCTTCTGACGGCCTAGAGATACTTTTGACGAGGATTGACACGTACTTTGATTTCAGCAATTTGCACCTTTTTCAAGGCACGATGACTGATAGCAATGGTGAGCGAACTTGTGATGATATTGATGGACCCCGTTGTTCACATCGAAGGATATTTGCCCCATGTTTCGTGTGAATGTACGCATGCCATTGATGTTTCTCTCACCATAGCTCTCAGTTTCGCCGCCCGATGGCGAACCTCAAGCATCGAATGTACGATGATTGCGACTCTCATGTTTCCATTTTCTCTCCTTCCTGAGAACGGCTTACAGCCATCTTTCTTGGACTCTTCGCTGCTTCAGAACGTAAAGGTACATCTGATCTATCCATGTCTTGCCGTGTCATGACAATCCCACTATCAGAAGACCATCCCGGACTCGTTGACAACTGCGCTGTCTGAAGCTCGAGCAGAGACGAGAGTGAGGTGAGAATTCGGGCATCAGGGGGGGAGTTGAAAATCTTGTTGAGAGCGTATCGTCCAGGTCTGAGGAGATCAAGAGCCATGCGGAGGCCATGAAGAACTATGCCTTCCGGGTGTGGAAGATCGCCAACTGGTCTCTTGACATGCGGCTGACGTAGGCGCTCACGGCCGTTGACTTCCAGGTGGAGAACTCCCCCGACTACCCTGCGATCGCCTGAAGAGGAGGTGAACCGGCCCAAGGTGCGTTATGCCATCCGGGGTTCTACGATGATTGACTGCTCCTGCTCCTGCTCCTGCTCCTGCTCCTGCTCTTCCCGTTCTCCTCCCGTCCTCCTCCTTTCTCCAGGTCTTGATCGTGTACAGCGACACTGGAGGAGGGCACAAGGCAAGCGCTGCGTCGATCGCAGCAGCCATCGATCAAATTGCCAAGGACAAAGTGAGAGGAGGCGAGGGTGAGGGCCAAGCATCTGATGTACGATCAGGTGGAAGTGAAGATCGTTGACATCATGGAAGACTA
This sequence comes from Guillardia theta CCMP2712, assembly GCF_000315625.1. Classification (NCBI taxonomy): domain Eukaryota; class Cryptophyceae; order Pyrenomonadales; family Geminigeraceae; genus Guillardia; species Guillardia theta. Next base: position 9,041 of record NW_005434298.1, read on the forward strand.
CACGTTGTGGGCCTCGAACCGAACATACAATGTGATGCGCTGAGATGCTTGCTGGGCTGTGTTGAGACAGAGAAAGTTAGAGGATGCTTGAAGGCTGGGAGTGGAAAGAGCTCGAGGGATTAGAGGAGGAGCCAAGAGGAAGGGAGGAAGAGGAGGCAGGGGCAGCAGGAAGTTGACGCTTGTGGGTGACATTGACACTTGCTGGCTCAGTTCTTCAGCTCTCTTCCTTGGCTATGGGGGGCCATCTACAACTCAACCAAGAGGACACACTCGCTCAGCGGGAACGTCTGGATTTTAGATCCTGCGAGGGTTGGCGAGCCCTCTGTGCTTGAAGGCTTCATCCGCTGCGTGCAGGAAGAACGACCCGGTGCATCCTCCCCTGACAATCTCTCCCCCTTGAGCGTCTCGTTCCTTCAATCCTGAGCTCTGACACATGTTGGGTGCAGACATCATCGTCAGTGTTCACCCCATCTTGCAATCAGCACCCAGGTCTGTTGGTAGAAGGGAGAGAGCTATGGGAGGAGGATGAGGAAGGAGGAAGAGAAGCAAGGAGGAAGAGGAGGGATCAGGAAGGGATGTGACGGGAGAGGCAGAGCGACGTCTAGCCACATGAAGGACGGCAAGCGAATCCCCTTCGTGACGGTTGTAACGGACCTCGGGGAGGCGCATCCTTGGTGGTTCAACAAAGGGCTGGACAAGATGTTTGTTCCAATCGAAGAGATGAAGGCGCAGGTGAGACAGGAGTTGGCAGCTGTAGAGTCAGTGCTGAAGGACTTCAGGCGTTGGAGTTTGGACTGAAGGAAGAGCAAGTCTCGGTCTGTGGGCTTCCGCTCCGTAAGGTGAGGGGAGACGTGGCGGTAGAGGAAGGAGGAGGAGAGAGGAACTGGGCAGTAGCTGACTGATATGTTGTAAGGGTTTCTGGAACATCGACTCTAGCAAGAAGAACAAGGAGCTGATGCGGGACAAGCTTGAGGTCTCTTGTCTTGCTGGTGTGACGGAGGTGCTGATATCGTCTTGTAGCTCAAACAGGACTGGCGAGTTGTCATCCTGATCGGAGGAGGAGATGGAATGGGCAAACTCAAGTGAGAACGGGCAGTCTGAGTTGGGGTGGAGGGTCGGGAGGGAGAGTCGGGCGAGGACGGGGACGGGGAAGAGCTTCTGATGTGCTTGCTGTAGAGAATGTGCCATGTCTTTCTTCGCTCTCAAGTCAAGCGGAAGGATGCAGAAGCTGCAGGTCGACTACCATGCTCCTCTCTAGCTTCTCTCTTCATGCTCCTCATGTCTCCTCCCCCCTCCCCCTCCTCGTCATCTCGTCCTTGTCTCCCTGACTCGAGGATATTGAAGATCGTGATCATCTGCGGAAAGAACGAGAAGCTGCAGAAGCAGCTGACGTGGGAGGCAGAGAAAGTAAAGCAGGTGAGACAGTAGGATGCGTCGACTGAGAGTAGAGGAGGGAGGAGAAAGGTAGAGGGGAGCGGGATGCGGGATGCGGAGACAGGGAAGCGAGCAGGAGGAGGAGGAGGAGAAGACAGAAGCTGAGCGGAGGGAGGAGGAACGGGAGAGAGAATGACATGATTGGCAGGGGCTTACTGAATGTGACATCCGCATCCTCGGATTCGTGTCGAACATGGAGGAGTGGATGATCGCCGCTGATGTCCTCGTGACCAAGGCTGGTCCCGGCACTATCGCAGAGGTTCTTGCTGCTGCTGCTGCTGCTGCTGCTGCTGCTGCTGCTGCTGCTGCTGCTCCTCCTCCTCCTCCTCCTCCTCCTCCTCCTCCTCCTCCTCCTCCGCCTTCTCCTCTTGCCTTCCTCCTGTTCAACCGATCTCTTCCTCTCTTTGCTTGTCCCTCTTTGATCGCTGCGACCTCGCTGAGCTGACCGTCAGGCCTGCTGCTGTGGCCTTCCCGTGCTGCTCTTCGACTTCCTCCCGGGGCAGGTGCGGCATGTCAGGGGTCGGCGCTCGCGCTGACGAGGAAGCAGGAGGAAGGCAACGTGACGTTCGTGGAGAGCAGTGGGATGGGCGAGTTTGTCAAGGATACGACGAAAGTAGGAGGCAGGTGCCTTGACTGGCTTGAGGACGAGGAGGGGCTGGTCCGCATGCAGCAGGCAAGCTTCAAGCACGCCGAGAGGAACAGCACAGCAGCAATGAAGATCGCGAAGCAGACGCTAGACGTGATCTTGGATGAGGAGCAGCAGCAGAGCATCGACGAGAGCGTCAGCGAGTGGGCAGGGAGGAAGAAGGAGACGATCGGGGCCCCCGCTGCCTCCAAGTTTGTCTATAAGTCAAGCTGGTGGTCCTGGTTCAGCCCGGCAAACTTGACCCAGGTGAAGTTCACTCCTCCTCCTCCTCCTCCTCCTCCTCCTCTCGTCTCCTCCCCTCCTCTGTCCTTTCTCCTCTCCTCTCCTCTCCCCTCCCCTCCCCTCCCCTCCTCTCCTCTCCTCTCCTCTCCTGTCGCTTCTTTCCGTCGCGTTGACTTTGATGTCCTCTAGGCTCCGAGCTGGTGGAGAGAAACAGAAGTGAAGGAATAACAGGAACAAGTTTCACGTGTCTCCTGTCTCTGGTCTCCTCTCCTCTCTCCTCACCCTTTTTTGTGTTTTCCTTAATCTCACATGAGATTATTTTTCCCCTGTACAAACATAAAGATGTTTACAGCAACGAGCCGTCTTTAATATCTACAACTTCACCTTGTTATCTTGTCAGACTCTAATCATCAACAACATCAACATCATCTGCCTCCGCCTTGTCCCTCCTGGTCCTTGCATGTCCTCCTTCAATCCTTCATGAGCTCTCTGTCCTCCTCTTCGATCGCTTGCTCGAGCTCCTCTGACGGCATCTGCGAGTCGTCCTCTATCGGCCCCTCCTCCATGCCGTTGAGCTTCGATCGCTCTGAGAAGTTCTCAGTTAGCAGAAGCGAAGCCATGGCGGGAGGAGGAGCAGAGGAAAGGAAAGGAGAGGGGGAAGAAGGGAGGAGGAGGGAAGAGAAGGAGATGATGAAGAGAAGGAGGTGGGAGGGAGGGAGGAAAGGGGTAGGGAGGGAGGGAAGGGGAGGGAGGAGGGAAGGGAAGGAGAGGAGGGGAGGGGAGAGGAGAGCAGAAGAGAAGGGAAGGGGAAAAGAAGGAGCTCACCATATCGATGTTTAGGAGGGATGCAACGTTGCCCTTGTGGCGATAGCGGAGGGTGAACCTGTCGCTCTCGAGGATGAGGAAGGGGAAGTTGTTGATAGTGATGGCCAGAGGAAGGTCT
>NW_005434297.1:0-10860 GCF_000315625.1 Guillardia theta CCMP2712
AGGAGGAGTGAGGAAGAGGTAGAAACAAGTGGAGCAGAGAGGAGGAGAGGCCTGAACAGAAGGGATTTGAGAAGGATGCTACATCAACTTACTCGTCAGACTTCACTGCCTCCTCTTTCTTCGCGCTGTGAGTTTCCTCTCCCCTTCTCTCTCCCTCTCTCTCCCTCGTCCTCCTCAGCGCTTCAACTTTCTGAGACAAGAAACCTTCCCTCCATCCTCCTTCCGTCTGCTCCTCCTCCTCCCTCCTCTCCTTCCATCTCCCCTGCTTCTCCTCCTCCTCCCTCCTCCTGCTGACGTCCTCTCGCTTTCCAGCCTCTCCTCCCCTCCCTCTCTGCCACTCTCCTCCCATCTTTGCCCCGACCTTCTCGTCCTCTCCCTTCCACCTCTCCCTCTCCTTCCTCTCTCCCTTCCTCTCCTCCCTCAGATGCCCCTCGTTCTTTTCCCCTCCCCTTCTCCAGCTCTGTACACCAGGAGACTCTTCCCTCACAGCCCTGGAGTTCTTCTCCCGACCGCTCCTAAGGTCCTCCTCCTCCTCCTCCTCCTTCGTCCTCGTCGTTCCCTGCCCCCTCCTCCTCTCCTCCACAAGCTGCTTCTGCCGCTCTTCCTCCTCCTTCCTCCTCGTCATGAGCAGAGACTGACGACAAATAGTGAGATCCAACCATTTCATTCTCCCCTCCTCGCTTTCTCCTCGCCCTCCCGCTGCTTTCTGCCTTCCTGCTCTCCCTTCTTGCTAACCTCCCTAACCCCTCCCCCTCCAATCCGTCCCCGCGCTCCCTCCCCCCCTCCCTCCCTCTCCTCTCCTCTCCTCTCCTCTCCTCTCCTCTCCTCTCCTCCCTCACCTCTGGGGAGCTCTTGGGAGGAGTTGAGCTCTTGGGAGGAGTTGAGCTCTTAGGAGGAGTTGAGCTCTTGGGAGGAGTTGGCGTTCGTTTGCTGCGTGAATGACTTAAGGCTTCTCCGTCCCAGCCTCTCATCTCTCCTCCCCTCCTCGTCCTCGTCCTCGTCCTCGTCCTCGTCCTCGTCCTCGTCCTCGTCCTCGCCCTCGTCCTCGTCCTCGCCCTCCTCCACATTTTCATGTTTCAAATGCCCTACCTCATCGCTGACGAGAAATCTTCGCTTGTCAAACTGCTCGCCAGACTTGGTCAGGCAGGAACATAAAGTTCAACAAGGACGCGGAGAAGATGCGCAAGAAAGAACGAAGAGAAGCAGGAACAGCTTGAAGATGAGGAGGAGGAGGAGAAGGGGGAGGAGGAGGAGGAGGAGGAGAAGGAGAAGGAGGAGGAGGAGGAGGAGGAGGAGGAGGAGGAGGAGGAGGAGGAGGAGGAGAAGGGGGAGGAGGAGGAGGAGAAGGAGAAGGAGGAGAAGGAGAAGGAGAAGGAGAATGAGGAGGAGGAGATGACGAGAGGAGGAGAGGAGGAGGAGATGACGAGAGGAGGGGGAGACTACCTCGTGTCCATGTCCTCACTCTCCAAAGTTCTCTTCATCATGTCAAGTTCGCGCATCCTTCGCTGTGTGGAGATCAGGAGAGGACAGAAAGTAAACAAGACGAGGAGAGAGGAGAGAGGAGAGAGGAGAGAGGAGAGAGGAGAGGGGAGAGGGGAGAGGAGAGAGGAGAGGAGAGGAGAGGAGAGGAGAGGAGACGAAAGGGAGTGGAGTGGAGGAGAGTTTTTCTTACCTCAATCTCTTTGAAGCTCGAGCTTTCATTCTTCCTCGCAGTTGTCACAAGCTCTGTAAGACTTGGAAGAGCTGGGGGGGGGCTGGAGTCTGCGGCTACTTGTCAGAACAACCTCAGCTGCCGCTCTTGACGGACCGCGATGAGGCTCAGCTGTAGGGGTAGCAGACAGTCTAGTGGGGAGCAGCGAGGGCCTCTCAGCAGACACCGCGGATACTCGAGAGGACGAGCTGAACGCCAGTTGGGGGGTGCGGTGGAGAGGAGAGAAACGATCGGGCGGCGAGACAGTCAGCAACGTCTCGGGAGGACGCAGGGGCTTCTCCTCCCTCCTCGGATACTGCTTCCTCTGCTCCTCCCCTTCAGCTCCTGCTCCTGCTCCCGCTCCTGCTCCCGCTCCCGCTCCTCTGTACAGCGGGCTCTTGAGCCTCGGAGAGATCGTCAGCAGCGGACGTTGATCGAGCAGCTCGAGCTCAGGTGGGGCTGAAGTCTGCGGGGAGTCGGGTCGTCTGTCGAGCCCGCCCAGCAGGAGGTCAGCTGGAGGGTCGGCCAGGGAAGTTTTCTGCCTCGTGATGACAACCGTGTACTCCTTCCTGCTACCAACAACCATCAGTCATCATCAGGATAAGTGAACCGAGCCCGTCTTGCTGCTGCCGCTGCTGCTGCTGCTGCCGCTGCTGCTGCTGCTGCTGCTGCTGCTGCTGCTGCTGCTGCTGCTGCTGCTGCTGCTGCTGCTGCTGCTGCTGCTGCTGCTGCTGCTGCTGCTGCTGCTGCTGCTGCTGCTGCTGCTGCTGCTGCTGCTGCTGCTGCTGCTGCTGCTGCTGCTGCTGCTGCTGCTGATCTATCCTCCCCTCCAACCACTTGTCCTCCCCTTCCTTTGCATCTTCCTTCCCTTCCTCAACTTCTCCTGTGCTCCTCATCCACTGCTCTTGTCCTGCTGCTGCTGCTGCTGCTGCTGCTGCTGCTGCTGATGCTGCTGCTCTTCGCCTCCCTCCCCCCTCCCTCCATCAACAGCACATCAACCCTCCTTCAGCGCTCTCATCGCATCTTTCAGTCACTTACCTCCCGCCTCTCTGAAGTCGCAGCGTCACCTTACTCCCCGTCGGTCCACTCAGAAGGTTTTGAGCCATGTCAGCATTTTCACCTGCAGGATGCGAAAAAAATTCATCCAAAGAAACCCTCCCACACGAACTCATTCCCCCCTGCCCTCCCCCTCCTCGCTCTCCTCCTTGCTCCTTCTCCCCCCTCCTTTTCCTTCCCGCGCTCCCCTCCCTTTCCTTCCTCTATTCCTCCCTCTTCCGCCCTCCTTCTCCTGCTCTCCCTTCCACTTCCTTCTCCATCCTCCTATTCTCCCTTCCACCTTCCCCCCACCCTCCAACTTTCCCTCTCCTCCTCTCCTCTCCTCTCCTTCTACCCTCTCCTCATCATTCGGCACCGGATCAAGTCCATCTCATCTCACCTGACACTTCCATCCCGTCCACGGCCAGCAGCACGTCGCCGCTGCTCATCGGGCTTCCGTCGTCTCCTATCACCTTCGCCGCTGCCCCCAACGGCAGGATCTCCCTCACTTCAAGAGCAAACCCTCCGTCCTGCTCCCTCCCTCGCACTCTCTTGATCCCCAGTCCGACCCCGCTGAACTCTTTCCCCCTGCCCTCCGATCCTCCTTCCCGCCCACCATCGAACAGTCTCCTTGCGTCGCCCAGCCGATGGGAGGAGGAGGAGGAGGAGGAAGAAGGGTTCAGCTTGCTGCTGCTTCCAACAAGCTCCCTCGGATCTCTTGCGCCTTGTTCGGAAGGTCTCGACGGACCATGACTGATGTTCGATCGCAGCCAGGAGGGTTCCTCTGGTCCTCCCCTCCTGCTCTCTGACGGGGTCAGCGACAGAGCAAACCCGGCAAGCATGCTGCTCCTCTGCTCGGGCGGCGAGACACTCGGAGACTTGGAGAGGATGGGCGAAACTGGACCAGCAGAATGTCACTGACAGCAAGCAAGCAGGTGCTCTTGCTCACTGTTGTTGGGGTCCGAGTATCGCTCTACTATCGTGCCATCCTCAAGGACATCCAGTCCCACTCTCCTGGGAGAGATCGTGCTGGGAGAGAAAGAAGACTCGCCGTTGGCTCTCGGCGGCTGGTCCATGCTCACTTCATCGTTGCTCCCCCACCTCACCCTCCTCTCCCCTGCCACTCATCGTCATGGGGCATCAGTCCAGCCAGACTCTCAGCCTCAACTCAGGAGCATACCTCTTGCAGACAGCGGCGTCTTCCCTTCTGGCATGCTCGACGTGTCCCGGAGAGAAGGAGAGAGCAAGGAGTCCATCGGATTTCTCTCCACATCTTGAACTCGCAGCGGCGGCACGTAGCTCGGATTCGACTTTTTCAGATCCCACCCTGCGTCTCGCGCTCTTGGAGAGGGGATCATCCCTTCTCCTCTTCGTCCTCCTTCGTCTCCTCCCCATCCTCCTCCTCCTGATCCCTTCCGCACATTATCTGGTACAAAATTTGTCGCTCCCCCGCGCCATAGCGTGTCAAGCATGCCGTTACGCAGGACTGACCCCTCTGTTGGGGAAGATCGCAGACCCACGGGCTCATGTCGCAGAGAGGAGGAAGATGCTATCCTTGCTCGAGGAGAGGGCATGCTCTCCCCGTCTCCCCTCACGCCTCCTGCTCCTCCCCCCGCCCTCCCCGCCATGTCGGCGCCCTGATTCGAGGTTGTAAATTGTAACGGTCTGGTCAAAAAAGTTTTTGGTCAAGTTTGAGATTCCGGGTCCCCCTCAGCGCGCTATATCGGCCATGTTTGGAGGTGTGCAGGAGGGAAGGAGGAGGAGGAGAGGAGAGGAGGAGAGGAGAGGAGGAGGAAGGAGCTCGTAAGGAGAGAGGGTACTGAGCAGCAGAGGATCAGAGAGATCCCGTTGATCGGAGAGAGGACGAGGACGAGGAAGTGAGAAGAGGGAGAGGAGGCTGTCCGATCGAGAGAATTTTCGGCATGGCAGAGCTCCGGACGAGACAGAGAGCTCTTGGTGTGGCGTTAGGAAGCACCCTGCTCTTGTTCTGCTGCTGCATCTTCCTTGCAGTATCTCGCCATGCCCCGTCAACCACGTCGCTCGAGGCACCATGGTCACCTTTCACTGAGGTGGTTCAGAAACCAGGGCTGAGCCTAAGGAACATTCGGCAGCTTCATGATCAATGGCAGCAGGCGCGATGGGCCTCACGATTTGTTCCGAGCCATATGAATGGAGGAGGAGGAGGAGGAGGAGGAGGAGGAGGAGGAGGAGGAGAACCTCCACTGCGGCAGCTGCAGCCAAAGTTCGCGCTGCTCAAGACTTTGAGGTCGGAGGACGAGGAGGAGCCACCCGGCCCATCGATGGGAGAGCGTGAGAGGTTTGTGAGGAGGGGACGAACTCCTCCAGCTCCTCGCTGGGTACGAGACGACATGGACGAGCATGTCAGACCCGCTGACTGTGGGGGGAACTGCGTCCCCCAGAGCGTGGTTGCCCCGTTCAATCCGCTCAGCCAGTACCGATCGCTGACGTCTGACTATGACCTGTCGCATCCTCCCGGGTGGGTGAGGAAGGACCTTGAGAAGCGACGGTCGGAGTCTCGTCCTCTTGCTCCATCGCCGATGCCGGCAAGTCACCCCCCCATGGAGAAGCTGCCGCTGCGGAGAGGGCATGCGCATGCGGGAGACGGCCTTGTGGAGAAGAGCGAGCGCGAGGACGAGGAGCAGGACAAGAAGGCGGAGGAGGTGAGTGCTTGCTGCTCGTGTTAGAGTCTGACATGCTGAGCTCAGGATATGAAGGAGCTTGAGAGGATGGAGAGGGAGGAGGAGGGGAACCGGTAACGGAGGAGGCGAGGGGAGTCGAGGACCTGATGGCGTGTGGACAGGAGAAAGGATGCGAAGATGCGCCGGCTGGTCTTGAAGGACGTCATGGAGAAGAACTCTCAGACGAAGGTGAACGAGCTCGGTCGACCTTCTAGCTAGCAGCTCAGTCGCTTCACGTTAGGACGCGGCTCTGATGAGGGTCCTGGCTCGGATCGGGAGAGAGCAATCGGAGACGATGAAGCTCAACAACGCGTGAGTGACTGATAACGATCCTGTCTTCGTTATGCCGTCTGAAATCTCCTCCCCCTCCCCCTCCTCTTCCCTTCCTCCCCCAGTTTCCGGCAGGAAATGAACAAGCTGGATCCGTCGCGAGCGGCTGAAGGACACATGGGTGGGGAACAGGAGCAGGGCAGGTGAAACTTGCATGAAACAAGGACGAAAATTGACCGGGGGAGGCGCAGGAGGGAGGAGGAAGGGGAGGACAGCAAGGAGAAGAGTGGATTCGAAAAGATTTTCAACTCTGAGATGCGGGAGGATAAGGAGGAGGAAGAGAAGGACAGGTGAGGTCGAGCGATGGAGGAAGGAGGATGAAGGAGGGTCGCCAGGGCGCTGTCGCTGGAGCTCGAGCACCTGATGGATCAAGCCAAGGCTCCTCCTGTCCTCTCGTCCGACCTCTCGGTCTGCAGTTTGCTCGTGGAGTCTCGTTGCTGACAGGTCTCTCTGCTGCAGGCGAAGTCGGAGGGAGCGACGGAGAAGCGGGAGGGGAAGGTAGCTTGCTGCTCATGACATGGCAGCGGCGCAGGCTGTTGACTTTTTGCCTGTAGGATCAAGTTTATCAGGAGCTGATCAAAGAGCTGCAGAAGAAGCTCAACGTTTGAGCTGCTGCCCTCCCTCTCTTTCCCCCTTCCCCTTCCTTTATCCCTCCCCCTTTCACTACTCCCAACCCCCTCCTGTGCTGCTTGACAATTCGCTCCCTCACTTCCCACTCTCTTCCTCGTCCTTCGCCCTCCTCTCCCTCGCCCTCGCTCTGTCTCATCATCTTGTTTGGGCCGCAGTAGCTGCGGGTGTTGTTTGATTAGAAACAATATAGCTGTTACATCCTCTTCACAGTCAGCCTTTCCTCCCCTCCTCATTCTTCTCGCCGCCTCCCTCCAGCAGGTATACCGACTCCTTCGCCGACTGCAGCGTGTTGCTCAGCTGCACATTTCTCAGCTCGTTGAACCCCCGCAAACTCCACGCAAACTCACCATGGTCGAGTAGGACTCCCCCTGGGGAATTTGAGCCAGGCATGCAGCCTGTGATGACCTCCCCGTCAGTGATGCTGCTTCCTCCCTCCCTCTCCCTCTTCCTCCTCCTCGCCTCCAGCTCCCTCCCTCCGATCCGCCTCCCCTCCTGTTACTTCTCCTCTCCCTCACTCCTTCCTTCCCCATTCCCCCCCTTCTCCCCCTTGACTCTATCTCACTCCCCCCCCTCTCTCTCTTCATCCTCCCCCTCCCCACCTGATGGCGCAGGATGGAGACTGAAATCCACGAGACCTCGTCGTCGTGCGTCTCGCCGCTGTCATCCCGTCAGCGAGCATGACGAGGGGACAAGGGAAAGGAGAAGGGAGGGGAGGGAGATGAAGGAGAGGGAGGGAGGGAGGGAGGGGAACGAGTCGGAGCAAGGGGAGCAAGAAGGGTAAGATGCGAGGGAGGAAGGGAGGAGCGGGGGCAAACCTTGGAACACAGAGTTGCTGCCGCAGCTCTTGCAGCTTCAACCGCACCTGCCGTTGCTCCCCGTCAACGTGAAGGAGGGAGGGAGTTGAGAGGAAGGAGCAGAGGTGGGAACGAGGGAAGGACGGCAAGGAAGTGAGGTCAAGGAGCAAGGAATACGAGGGGCAAGGGCGAGGGAGGGAGGTGCGATGGATAGACCTTACCTCCTGCGACAGCAGGATCGACCAAATGCGCTGCTGGCTCACCCACCTCGTCCCTGAGAGTCCTGCCTCCTCCTCCTCCTTGTCGCTCTTCCACGTAGAAATCTCTCCCCTCTCCCTGCCCCCGCACACTCACACTCAGGTCAAGGCAGGAAGGCAACACGCACATGGAGAACAAGTCTGCCAGGTACTTCCAGTTGAGCGCCTGGGGGCCGCAGAGTCATGAAAAGGAAGGAGCGAGGGAAGGGAGGAGGAGAAAGAAGACAACGCAGGGGACGAGGAAAGGAGAGTGAAGGAGGAGGCGGAGGAGGAGGAGGAGGCGGAGGCGGAGGAGAAGGAGAAGGAGGAGGAGATGAAGGAGGACGAGGACGAGGACGAGGATAGAAGACGAGGATAGAAGACGAGGACGAGGACGAGGACGAGGTCGAGGACGAGGAGGATCTAGAGCTGGAGGAGGAGGAGGGCAAAGACGACGAAGAGGAGGAAGAGGAAGAGGAAGAGGACAGGAGGCGACCTTCTCTTCATAAGTGCTCATCAGATCTCGCACGGTATCGAGCGACTCGCAACTCTGCAGTCGAATAAACGCCTCCCTCACCAGCTCCTCCAGAGCAGGGACAACACAGAGACAACACAGAGACAACACAGAGCATCACTGACCTTGCACTGCCGCGCAAACTCTGGGGACAGGAAAACAAGAGCTCGTCAGAACAATCTCCCTCCGCTCCTCATGCTGAGAACCTTCGACATTCTGTCCGCACCAGCAGCTGTTTTCAGCTTCCGGCCGAACCTGATGCCGTGGCGGTCACTTGCCATCCTTTTCAAACCTCCACTCCACCTGCAGCGACAGCCAGGCGAGCAGCTGGGCAAGGTCGTTGCCCCCGGTGGCTGACCTGCAGGCCTTCTTGAACTTCCGCCATACCGACTGCTCCCTCTGCGAGCGGGCAGGATCAGGTCCTCCTGGTCCTCCTGGTCCTCCTGCTCCTCCTCACCTGCCATACAGCACTGTACGGGATGCGATCCGACAGCTCCAGGAGGTCCTCGGCTATCTTGTTCGCCTCCTCCCTGGTCTTGTCCGGCTCTCGCTTCCTGTTTCCCTCCTTCACCATCCCCGCCCTCGGCCCATGCGCAATGTAGGTGATCGACTTCTGCACGCTTCTCCTGCGGTTCGAGCATCAGCAGCAGGGCACGGGAAGGGAGGAGGGGCAGCCAACCTGGGCCGAAGGCTGACGCCTGACTTGTTGTTGCTGCTACTGCCGCTTTTCTTCGTGTTACTATTGTTGCTATCTTTGTTGCTGTCGTCGTCGTTGTCGTTGTTGTCGTTGTTGGACTTGGTCGACTCGTTGTCTGAGTTCTGCGCTGACTTACCATCCGACAGGATCTCCTGGTTCTTGGCTCTCTTCCCCTCCCTCTCCTCTGCCCCCTCCACATCTTTCTCCTCCCCGGCAGGCGAAGCATAGTCGGGGGCTGGACGCTTGGAGCTTGCTGCATGTGAGTCTGCGGGAGGGGTCGAGCCGTTCTCCGCTGACTGCTGGTCAGCAGGAGAGCCCTTGCTCTGGGAGGACTCTCCCTCATTTCCCTCCTCCTTCGCGTCTGCCCTCTCGTCTCTGCAGCGGTCGGGGCGATCAGCTGGCAGAAGAGTTGTCAAGGACAGGCGAAGCAGCGACGGGGGCGAGTCACCTGCTTCAGGGCTCGCCTCGTTGTGCAGCACGTCCATGTCAGCCTCCTTCTCCGACGACTGGTGGTCAGCCCTCTCCATGTCGTTGCCCTCTGTCGCCCCCGCCTCGTTCTTGGGCCTGTCGATCACATAGGTAGCTGGGGGGAACTTGTCCCATTTCCCATCCAGCTCGTCGATGTAGATCCCGTTGGCCTTGTTCTCCGCCAGGATCACCGACGGCATGCCCATGCTCATGTCCGACTGGATGATACCATTCTTGCACACGTACACTTGAGGAGGGGACTGCGAGCGCTCCTCGTCTGCCATTCCTCCAGAGCTTACCAACTCCTACTCAAGAGTCTCTGGGAAGCATATCATGTAGCCAGGAACATCCTACACAGACTTGGTTTCATGGCAGCTTAGACTTCTCCCATCATTCGTTCGGCAATGCTGCGATCAATGTCGAGTTTCTACCCAGGGTCGTCAACTCAGGGGGGGCATGTACAAGGCCACATGCTCCACCCATGAGACGCGTCAGGAACCTCCTGCTCCTGATACTGCTCCTGCTCCTGCTCCTTGTCACTCTCTTCTTCTTCTCGTCGCTCTCTCTTCTCTGCTCATTCTCTCCCTCCACTTTGCGTCGCCCTGCATTTATCGCTCTTCCCTTCCACCATTGTCACCCCTCATCCCTCCCCACTACCACCCCTCCCACATGTACACAATTTTGTTGTCCCAGATGCTTTCTACCATAAATAATGATGCTTGACCCCTTTTTTTATCTTAAAGTACCCCGTATCGATCCCAGGGCAAGTTCTTCCAGAAGCCCAGTACCCGTACTTTTTGTACCCCCACCCCTTCGTTCTAGTATCTTCAAAACGTAGTACCCCCACCCACCTCACCTCTAACTAATCCTACCCCACCTTCTTCCTTGAAACAGAACCCCCGCCTTGCTCGTCACAGTACCCCTATTTCTTACCAATCAAGTACCCCACAGGTCACCGAGTCTACCGGTCACACTGTGGCGGCCGGGGGCCGGCAGGGCCCGGCTCAGTGAACTGACGGTCCGAGCGAGTCACTGAGCCTCACTGAGTCAGGCTTTACGCCCCCGTCTCCTATCATGTGACTGATTCAAGTACAATAACTTAACTGAGAATCGTTCTAATGATAAAAGTGCAGCTTAACCTAGACGTGAGATTCAGAAACTTAGGTATGTTACCGTGTTGGACAAGAGATTCAATTCAATGATTATTCAATGCCGCGGCAGTGCCCGGCCATACCGGGCGGGGGCCGGCACTGCAGTGAAGTAACTTAGTCCGATCACCGGCGAACCGTTCTGCGACCCGGTGACCTGACAGGCTTCGGAGGAAACGGCCCAGTTGAGGCACACTCAGTGGATCGGACGGTGAGTTGGCTCAGCGGCTGAGGCCAGCCTCTCAGACGGTGGGCCCGGCGGCCGCCCCGGGCCCGGGGCCCGGGGCTCGGAATCTCACCGTGGCACGGTCCGACGGTCCGATCAATCGGATCCCGGCCCGGCCCGGCACTGAGAGGGGGCCCGCTCAGCGGCTGGCAACAGTCAAGTTTGGGCACTGCGGGTTGACTGAGCGATGTCAAACTACTCAACGGCTCTATCAACCGTGCGATAGAGAAGAGAAGAGGGAAGAGAGAAGAGAGAAGAGAGAAGAGAGAAGAGAGAGAAGAGAGAGAGAGAGAGAGAGAGAGAGAGAGAGAGAGAGAGAGAGAGAGAGAGAGAGAGAGAGAGAGAGAGAGAGAGAGAGAGAGAGAGAAGAGAGAGAGAGAGAGAGAGAGAGAG
>NW_005434297.1:10960-12267 GCF_000315625.1 Guillardia theta CCMP2712
AGAGAGAGAGAGAGAGAGAGAGAGAGAGAGAGAGAGAGAGAGAGAGAGAGAGAGAGAGAGAGAGAGAGAGAGAGAGAGAGAGAGAGAGAGAGAGAGAGAGAGAGAGAGAGAGAGAGAGAGAGAGAGAAGAGAGAGAAGAGAGAAGAGCAATCTCATCAGATGTCGACGACAAGAAGGAAGGAAGGAAGGAAGGAAGGAACTTGGGAGAAAGAAGGTAGGAGGGGAAAGAAGAAAGGACGGAGGGAGGGAAGGAAAGAGAGAAAGAAGGGCGTACTCAGAGGGGAGAAGCAGCAGAATTCGAAGAAGAGGAGCGGGAAGGGGACGATGGATGAGCAAGGAGATGAAGGAGGAGAAGAGGAAGAAAATGCGGACAAGGAGAATCTAGCAGGGTTGTGAGAGGAGGAGAGGAGAAGAAGGATGAAGAGGGAGTCGAGGAAATGAGGGGGAGTGATGACGAGAGTCTTCAGATAGGAAGGATGAAGGCGAGGAGGAGGGAGATAGGGAGATATGGTTTGCCTTCTCCGTCCTCTCGAGATTGACCTTCCAACAGCCTGCCCTGATGTCGCCTTGAGCTAAGGCCTGCCCGTGAGCGAAGCCAGAGTTTGAGGAGGAGGAGGAGGAGGAAGAAGGAGAGGAGGACGAGGAGAGGAGAAGCAGAAGCCATGTCGAGGGGAAGCGACAAAATTGCGCAGGTACGACTGAAGGGAGGAAGGGCAAGAGCAGCTGATACCCTGCAGCTGGAAAACGCGCTGGAGAAGAAAGACCAGGAGATCAACGTGCTCAGGCTGGCGACGAGGAGACTGGAGGACGAGCTGCAGACTCTGACACAGAGGCTGGAGGAGGAGCTGGCAGAACGGGACGCGAGCATCGGGCGGCTGAAGAAGTCGTTGGAGGATAGGATGAGTGTCATAGAAGGGACCACGTGGAGCGGGAGGCTGACGACGAAGTACTTAACCGTGTGCGAGCGACTGAGGGCAGAGCCGGACGTGGGAGTTCTGTTTGCTCTGAGCACAGGATCGCGGACAATCACGTCGGACAAGATGACGGAGAACGTGAGAGGGAGGGAGGAGAGACGATCTTATGACGGAGCTGCGGCAGGGATGTATGCCGTTGGCCGAGGTGTTGAAGCCTCAGGTGAGGAAGGAGGAGGAGGAGGAGGAGGAAGAGGAGGAGGAAATGACGACAAGGGATGAAGGAGGATGAGGGAAGGTGGAGGAGGCAAGGGGGGGAGGAAGGAGGGAAAGGCAGGAAAAGGAGCAGCAGGAGCAGGAGCAGGAGCAGGAGCAGGAGCAGGAGCAGGAGCAGGA
>NW_005434296.1:0-5049 GCF_000315625.1 Guillardia theta CCMP2712
TCCTCCTCCTCCTTCACCTTCTGCCACCGTCGCCATCATCGCCAACCATCGCATGGCCCCCGATCTCACCCCGATTCTCGGGGGTGGGTAGTTGACAGAGAGAAAAGGGGGTAGTGGCTCCGAAAAGGAACAGTCGGGCAGGGCAGGACAGGGAGGAATCGTAGAGGGCGAGGAGAGGAAGAGAGGGGGGAGAGAAGGACCATGAAGACCATCAGGAGGACGAGGACGAGGACGAGGACGAGGACGAGGACGAGGACGAGGACAAGGACGAGGACAAGGACAAGGACGAGAGCATAAGAGATGATAGAAACCAAAAATTGCCATATGAGAAGAGAACACTTTCGAGAGTCGAGAAGAAATTTGCAAGTACAGTCGAACGCGTCTGCTCATTGTCTGAGAGCATGTGAACGCTTGCTAAGGGGGCAGTTGAGGAGGAGAGCACAAGTGACCTTGACAAGCAGAGGCTACAGGAAGTAGAATGTTCTCTTATCTTCATTAATCAACGAGTCTAGAGCAAGGGGTAACGCCGTTAGGTCAACCGCGGCTGAAGGAAAGACTTCAAAATTGCTGTCCCCATGATTCCTGCGTCCAGCCATGAGAACCCTAGAAGCTGATGCATGCGGACAAACCTTCCACTCCGTGTAGACGGTCTCCCGCTTCGAGTTGGTGGGGGAGAGGTCGGGGGTGAAGCCCTCGATGGGCTTGCGCTTCACCTCCTCCTCCTCGAAGAAGCTGGTGAAGTCGTCGGGGAGCATCTGCAGAGCATCAGGACAGGGGCGGGAAAGAGAGGAAGGGAGGCAGTGTCGAGGGAGGGGGGGGATGAGAGCAGCAGCACAAGGTGGAGGACCAGGACCAGGACCAGGACCAGGACCAGGAGGACAAGGACGAGGACGAGGAGGATGAGTACAAGGACGACGAGGACCAGGACCAGGACGAGGAGGACAAGGACGAGGACGAGGAGGATGAGTAGGAAGGCGAGGGGAAGGAGGGGCAAGGGGATCTGAGCAGGAGGAGCCATTGACCTCGCGAAAAACTTCCACGACGTTGGAGTACCCCTTGAAAAGAGCAGCATCGAGAGGGGTCTTCCCGCTCTCAGACTTGGCTTTCGCATCGGCTCCGTTCTTGATCAGGACTCTGAGCAGAGGGTGAGAAACTGAGCTCCTCTCCCTCCGACCTGCCTGGCAACTTCGGAATATCCCCAGTTCGCCGCGTGATGGAGAGCGGTCCAACCGTGCTGCGCGGAGTGAGTGAAGAGAAAGCGGATGGTCAAGATAAGCAAGGGAAGAAATGTGAAGGTGAAAGAGTACACGGGACTGAACGCAACAGCAGCTGTATGGTCAACAGACAACAGAAAACAGGAAACAGAAAATATATAGATACAGAAAACAACAGAAGAAAACGCACACAACATGAACAAGTTTCGACATTCAAGTACAACTCATCATCACATATCTTGTGACAAGTACAACTCATCATCACATATCTTGTGACAAGTACAACTCATCATCACATATCTTGTGACAATACAAAACTCCAGGGCCTCAACCTCTCATCGACTCACCTGGTTGG
The DNA here is from genome assembly GCF_000315625.1 of Guillardia theta CCMP2712. NCBI lineage: Eukaryota > Cryptophyceae > Pyrenomonadales > Geminigeraceae > Guillardia > Guillardia theta. Next base: position 1,570 of record NW_005434296.1, read on the forward strand.
TAGGAAAGACGCTCGCCCCGAGCTCGATGAGCTTCGCCGTCGTGTCGACATGCCCGTTGGTAGCCGACCAGTGAAGTGCCGTAGACTGCAGGAGCTCTGGATCATAGAAATTCACCTGTGCCCCAGCAGCATGCAGCCTGTAGCACCACAAACCATCACCAGCAGCAGGAAGAGATCTACTCGCGCTCACTTGACCACAGCATCGGTCTCCCCATTCTTGGCAGCTTCCCAGAGCTGGAGGTTCAGATCTGCTTGCTCGCTCTTGGTCAAGGTCTTGGACCCCGAAGCCTGAGCAGGGGGAGGAGGAGGGGGAGGGGGAGCAGCTAGTGCAACTACAGTGAACGGCTTCGATCGATGGCGGCACTGTGCCGACTGTGTTTGACGCAGCATCAGGTTGGGACGGAGCCCTCCGGTCTGGAAGGCTTCGCCCACTTGGAGCATACCAGCGAAGGCAACGATGAGAAATAATGCTGATCTCATCTTTTTCTTTTCTCTTTCCCTCTCCCTCACTCCTTCCCGTCAGACGATTCCTGTACACAGACTGTTGTTAGGATAGCTTCATTCCTTTCATTCCTCCCTGAAGGCCTTTCCTTTGCTCAAGATGTTTTTCGACGCCTATTTTCATCTTAACCCCGCTACAACTCCTTCACCTCATCCAACTCATCAACTCTTCCCTTCCGACTGATGTTCCCCTTCCTCCCCTCCCCACCCCTCCGCTCCGCTCCGCTATGCTCATCCTCCCCCCCCTCCCCTCCCCTCTCCATTCCCCTCCTCTCCTCTACGATCATCTCCATTCCCCTCCTCTCCTCTACGATCATCTCCATTCCCCTCCTCTCCTCTACGATCATCTCCATTCCCCTCCCCTCCTCTACGATCATCTCCATTCCCCTCCCCTCCTCTACGATCATCTCCCCTCCCCTCCTCTCCTCTACGATCATCTCCCCTCCCCTCCTCCTCTCTCTCCTAAAATCTCTTTGCGCCATGGAGAAATCGCTTTGTATGCACCGGTGCATGAGGGTGATGATTGAAAATGAGGGTGATGATCTGAAATGACCACTCTATTCTTGTGCTATAAACATTTACCACTTCCTATATGTGATTTATTGTCTATAACACCATAACCCGATAATTATATATTTTATTGTGGATTTATTGTAGAATCATGTAGAATTTTCTGCACACCTTGTTACGTTAGGGAGAATTGTTGGTGGGGTGGTCACAACAAAGGGGGTAGGGTATAAAAATGATTTTGACGGAGGTAATTATTGGGGTAATTTTCCCTAAAAATAACGGGTAGTGTTTGTCAATGATAGGGTGGGGGTACGGAGAAGGAGGGGTGGGAGTCATCAGTACATGCATGCGAAGATGAGACGCATACAAACAGGAGAGGAGAGGAGAGGAGAGGAGAGGAGAGGAGAGGAGAGGAGAGGAGAGGAGTAGAGGAGGAGAGGAGAGGAGACGAACGAGGGTAAGGGAGGAAGAGGAAGGAGAGAGAGAGAGACGAGGAGGAGATGCGAAGGAGGGTTCAGAATCTCAAGGGGAGGAGCAGAGGACAAGGGGAAAAGCGGCTGAGAATCTGCCATGAAAAAGCGCAGGACGATGGAAGGAAAGCAGGAACATCAGAGGGGGGTGTGGAGAAGTGTACGAGAGGAGAGGGAAAGCATACGAAGACGAGACGAATGTTGGAGGGAGAACGAGATGAAAGGGGGCGCACAAGAAATGAGAGATTAGGATAACAAGGTACCACAGGAGTTGCAGATCAAGACATTGAAACGAGGGTAGATCAGGCATACGCATTCTCTCGCGCCAACATGGCAAGACGAAACTTCTCTCCCTTGGGCTGAACATTTCTCTGCTGATCTTTCCAACCGTCCACCTCATCATCTCACCTTGTGGTACAGGATGCTGTCACAAAGTTCGAAGAAGGCTGTCTCGACGCTACGTCGTTCTTATGCCAGGCTCCTCCCAGCTGGCGCCCGGCAGTACATGCAGAGGGTCTCCAGGTCCAAGTTGCTGGAGCAACGAGGCGGCTTCCCGTCGACGTCTCGTCCTCAGGTTCTGCGGCTGAACGATCAGCCTCTGCGATGGATGTCTGCCGAGCCGCAATCGGAGGAGGGAAAGGAGAAGCCCGAAGAAGTCAAGGAGGAGGCGAGCAAGACGCCGGAAGCTGCGCCGATCAACATCAAGGGGAAGGAGGAGATCGTGGGGGAGGAAAAGAGCTACGGGTTTCAAGCGGAGACGAGGCAGCTCCTGGACATCGTCACGCACTCCTTGTACGCGGACCGCGAGGTCTTCGTGCGTGAGCTGGTGTCGAACGCGAGCGACGCGCTGGAGAAGGCGAGGCACGTGCTCCTGACGTCTCAGGGAGGAGCAGACACGGAGAAGTTATCTATCAGCATCTCTGTGGATGCTGCGGAGAAGATGTTCGTGATTGTGGACAATGGCCTCGGTATGACGAAGGAGGAGATGATGGAGAATTTGGGGACGATTGCGAGGTCGGGCAGCAAGGCGTTCTTGAACCAGCTTGCCAACCAGGCGGGTCAAGGGAACGACCTGAAGAACAGCATCATCGGGAAGTTCGGAGTAGGGTTCTACAGGTAGGAGAGGCCCCGTCTCCTTGCTGTTGCCCGGCTGGTCCTGACAAGCATGGAACAGTGCGTTCATGGTGTCCGAGAAGGTTCAAGTGTTCTCCCGCAAGAGAGGCGAGGATGCCGGACATTGCTGGACCAGCCAGGGCGACGGGAGCTACACCATCGCACCGGTGATGATGGCGGAGAAGAGACGTTGCGACCGTTGATACGGCGATGGCGCAGGCGAGCGGAGTGGAGGAGGGAACGAAGATCGTGCTGTACCTCCGAACGGACGCGCTAGGTGATGCGAGGCGTGCGAGAGCTGCTGTGGGTGATAGATGAGCAGACTTTGCCAAGGAAGAGACGGTGAAGACGATCGTGAATAAGTGAGAAGAGAGAGGCTGGATGGAACCGATGCTGATTCTACCACTAGGTACTCGTCCTTTGTCGCCTACCCGATCCTCTGCAACGGAAAGCGAGTCAACGAAGTCGACGCTCTCTGGCTCAAACCAGCCGACAGGTTGACGAGTTAAGTCGTGATGGCGATGCTGACGCCTGGCAGCATCACCACTGAAGAGCACACCAACCTCTACCGTCACCTCGCCAAGGCCTACGACGCTCCGACCTACACGCTTGTCTTCCGCGTACGTGGAGGGGAGGAGGAGGAGGGTGGGGGGGGTGGCGGTAGAGGTTGGTGTGCTCTTCAGTGGTGATGCTGCCAGGCGTCAGCATCGCCATCACGACTTAACTCGTCAACCTGTCGGCTGGTTTGAGCCAGAGAGCGTCGACTTCGTTGACTCGCTTTCCGTTGCAGAGGATCGGGTAGGCGACAAAGGACGAGTACCTAGTGGTAGAATCAGCATCGGTTCCATCCAGCCTCTCTCTTCTCACTTATTCACGATCGTCTTCA
>NW_005434296.1:5149-8341 GCF_000315625.1 Guillardia theta CCMP2712
ATCAGCAGGGAGATCATGCAGGACCAGCGCCTCCTGTCGAAGCTGAAAGATGTGAGGGAGGAGGAGGAGGAGGAGGAGGAGGAGGAGGAGGAGGAGGAGGATCCAAAGGAGGAGGAGGAGGATCCAAAGGAGGAGGAGGCTGACGTGCAGGGCAGGTGCTGACGAAGAGGGTGATCCGATGGCTGATCGACGAGGCGAAGAAGAGCGAGAAGGACTACGAGGAATTCTACAAGAACTTCGGGCTGATGCTAAAGGAGGGTGTGGCCATGGATCAGAAGAACGCTCCTCAACTCGCGAAGCTCCTCCGATACCCCTCGAGCGCCATCGAGAACGACGAGGTGACGTCGTTGGATGCATACGTGAGCCGTATGAGGGAGGGGCAAGACACCATCTACTACCTCGTCGCCAACAGCTACAACGTCGCCGTCTCCTCTCCTTACTTCGAGGCCTTCAAGAAAGCAGGTCCCTGCCCCTCCCCTCTACCCTCGCTCCATCCGCTCCCTCCTCTCGTTGCTCCTCCTCTTCTGATCTCTCTCCCACAGGGATCGAGGTTCTCTTCTGCTACAACGACCATGACGAGATTGTCCTCGCCAACCTCGCCCGCTTCGGCGACAAGCAGCTCAAGTCCATCGAAGTCGTGGAGCCTCCAAAGGAGCTGATCGAGAAGATGGAGGAGAAGAAGGAGGGAGAAGAGAAGGACAAGGAGGAGGCGTCTACTCCCAGCATGTCAGAGGACGAGGTACAGACTTGCCATGGGTTGTTGTGCTATCTCACAGGGGGGTACAGAGCAAGGAGCTCACGAGCTGGATGAAAGAATCCCTGGGGAAGAGAGTCTCCGATGTGCAAGCAACTGAGAGGTTAGAAATAGCCCTCAACGAACACTCCCTCTCCCTCCTCCCCTCCCTCTCCCCCTCCCCCTCCAACTCCCTCTCCCCCTCCAACTCCCCCTCCCTCTCCCCCTCTCCAACTCCCTCTCCCCCTCCCCCTCCCCCTCCCCCTCCCCTTCCCTCTCCCTCTTCCTCTTCCTCCAATCCCATCCCATCCTATCCCCTCTTCCACCCTTTGTCTCTCCGTCGCTCCCTCTCCTTTCCTTTCCTTCCTCCCCTCCTTCCTTAACATGTTCGTACGTGAACTTACCTCGAAATCCTTTATTCATTCCTGCCCTCTCTCTCCTTCTTACTCCCTCCTCTTCCTCCCTCCTCCTCTCTCTTCCTCTTCCCTTTTCCTCCCTCACGATTGCTCAGGCTGGTCGACTCTCCTGCCATCATCTCGGATCACGACAACGCCGTCACCAGGAAGCTGATGAGGATGTCTGAGTTCAAGAGCATGGGGGTCACACAGCCGGCCGGGTAAGGAGGAGGAGGAGGAGGAGGAGGAGGAGGAAAAACTGTTCTGCTCGGACTGACCTTCTTCAAGTTACAAGCTGCTTGTCAATCTCAAACATCCCATCCTCGTCTCCTTGTCCAAGGCCAAGGGTGAGAACCCTGAGCTTGCGAAGCTGGTGGCAGAGCAGCTGCTGGACAACGCGGTACGTCAGGGACAAGTCGCCTTGCTCGTCTCCTCGCCCCCTCCTCCCTCCTCCCTCACCATCTCCTCTCCTCCCTCCTGACTTGATACCTGCTCTCCTTTCCCTCATCCTCCCTCGCCATCCTCCCTCCTCCTCCGTCGCAAGGTACTGATCGCTCCCTTCAGATCTTATCCGCAGGCATCCTAGACGAGGCCCGGGAGATGCTGCCGAGGCTGAACGAGATTCTTAAGAGCGTTTTGAAGTGAAGGCAACAGGCAGGAAGCGGGAGGACAAGGGGAGCAGGGAACGTTTTGACCAGTCCGACCCTGACAGTTGGTCGAGCGAAAAGATCCTTGGAGTCATTTCATTTCACAACTTTTAGATTCTTTCTTCTGTTTACATGTCCCATGACAACTCGTCGTGTTGCTCAAGGACTGAGCATGATCTCGTTGATCATAACGTCCAGCAGCTCAGCGCTGTACCTCCCGCTCGCCCTCTTCCACTCGTTGATTTTCTGCACAACAACTTCATCAACACATGGGGCTTGCAAGGGAGGAGGAATACAGCAAGGTTGTCTCCAAATAGCGCCCTCTGGTGCTCCACATTTTTCTTCTTCCTGGCAACCATTCGTACGTCATGAAACTTGTCGTCACACACAGAGGGAGTTGGAACAAACAGTCGTAGGCGTGCTGGTGGCGTCTTGCTGTGCTGCAGGGGGGGAGGATGAGAAGGTGAAAGATTCGTGCGCTCGAAGTAAAACTTTCCCTTCCTGCACAGGATCATGAGATGAGTCGGAGACAAGAGATGTGATGGTGAAGAAGACTGAGCAAGTCTACAAGGGAAAAGATACGAAGCAAAGACGAAGGGGAAAGATGATAGGCAAGAAGTAGGGGTGGGGCAGGCGAGAGACTGGAGATCCAGGGACGACACGACACGAAGAGGGAGGGGCAGACGAGGAGGAGGAGGAGGAGGAGGAAGAGCAAGTACATGCAGTCTATCATCTCAGCGCTTTCGGAGTTGCCAAGCTTTCGCTTGCTCTCAGAGGCCTTGACGGGGTAGTCGATGTAGTGTTGCTGCAAGAGGTTGCAGATGAGCGGACGTTGGCGGGACGTGTCGAGAGCCTGCAGCAGCCCCTCACACCTCGTCTCATCCCTGACTGACAGACCTGTAGGAACTTGTTGTCCCACGCCTGCATCACGATCAGCCAGCAGGTTCGCCAGGAGCTCAACCTCTCACCACGTTCAGGCTTGTCTTGGCCGCCTGCAGCCTCGGCCGAGGGGACGCTGAAGGGTTTTCACACCATGGCAGGAGAGCGGAGGAGCAGGACTTACACATGGACATGCAGTGCCAGCGGTTCTGCTTGGAGGCACAATTCCGAGCCATGTCCAAGAAGATGTTGTCTCTCTCCTCCTGGAGTCTCAAGTTGAGGGGAGCACAGATGTCATGTTGAAGGGACCTTTGGACGAAGAGATCGAAGTGAAAGCGAGCTGGCACTTCTCTCCTGCGGTCAAACCATTCATATGACAAGACAACGTGTTGACTTTCCTTGCATGCGACTGATTTCCTCATTTGCTCCTCAATCCCATCATAATCATTCTCACCACCACCATCATCATCACTATCAACATTTTCTCTATCATCCTCCTCCATCCTCCTCAGTCCTCCTCCATCCTCCTCCTCCTCAG
>NW_005434296.1:10371-14141 GCF_000315625.1 Guillardia theta CCMP2712
TGCGGCGAGCAGATGAAGAGGGAAGGATGATTCTGCGTTGACTTGAGCTCGAGCAAGCCTGGTTGGAAGAGTTCGAGTGATTTTGCGGCCTTGAGAGTCTTTGCGTTGTTCGGTCATATGTCGTCAATGTTTCGACTCAGTTCAGAGCTAATGGCATCATGTTCGTTAGCTAATAGCATCATGTTCGTTAGCTAATGGCATCATGTTCGTTAGCTAATAGCATCATGTTCGTTAGCTAATAGCATCATGTTCGTTAGCTAATAGCATCATGTTCGTTAGCTAATAGCATCATGTTCGTTAGCTAATAGCATCATGTTCGTTAGCTAATAGCATCATGTTCGTTAGCTAATAGCATCATGTTCGTTGTAGTTGATACACATATTTCATTGTTGACCTGTAAGTCCTGAAGTCTACTTGGAAGTTCAAGTACGGACTGTGCAAGTTCAACGGTTGAAGATAGACACGATGACATTCTTTTGTAGTATCTGCTTATGACTCGGTCCAACTTGAATCCTCCAATTTTGACCTGTGAACCCGCAGCCCGACGATCCATGTTGTTCATCCTCATGGAAAAGGAAAGATTTTGCTTCGAGATTTCTATCTTTGCCTCATGTCCGACTCCTAAAGCCGGATCATTCTTGTGTAGTGAAGGCACACGTCGAAAATCTACTCAGCTGAGCACAAGCTCATCCTCTAGACCCCTGCAAAGGAGCATGAGACTCAACGCGGGTATACATGATCGCAAATCAAATGACACGTCACCATGGGATGAAAGACTCCTCCTGCTCGTCATATACGTAGCAGAAGGCGTTTCCGGGCCTCGCGCAGTGATCTCGGTAGCTGCATACCCACACTTCAAACCTGCTAGCCACCATCTGCTTCCCGAGTCCACCCGTCATGATGGTGTAGTTCATCGCAAGCTCACTATCCACGATCTCCTGCCACTCATGCTGTATTTTGCAGGTGAGGTAGTCTGGGTACATAGTCCAGTTTCGCTCTGTTGCTCCAGTTGGAGTTGAAGCTAGGAGTAATGCAGCTGTCGTGCTGTCAAAATATTCTGAGGAAGAGGATACTAGTAGGGTTGTACTTGGTTCGAACGTGAATACGGTGGAAGAGATATCTTCACTTCCGCTGCAATAAGTTTCGTTTCGGCACGGTTCTAGATTCGCGTCTAATTGAGTGAAAGAAGGCCAAGACTTGTGGTAGCACGTCAGATTGTTGCCTCTTAGATCCAAGATGGAAAGTGAAGTCAAATCAGTGAAAGCCTGTGAAGAAATGCAGGAAATCTTGTTGTTGTTGAGGTACAACCTCTGCAAGTTTGAGAGCCCGTCGAAGATCCCGTCAGGAACCATCTGCAGGTTGTTGGTGGAAAGCCATAGCCCCTGCAAAGTGGAGAGCCGACTGAAGATTCCTGCCGGCAGACTCTCCAGAATGTTCTGATCCAGGAATAGCTGCAGCAAGCTTGAAAGGCCGTCGAAAACCCCTGCTGGAAGACTTTTCAGCTGGTTGCGCTGAAGCAGGAGGTACTCCAAGCTGTAGAGCCCATCGAAGACAGTGTTGTTGGCTATTTCCCGAATGGGCGGTATCTGATAATTCAAACGCAAACTCTTTTGACCATAATCAAATATAACATCAATACCACAATCACCGTTACAGGTGCCCTCCCTCCACAACAACCCCTCATCTGACTTATGAAACGTGCAGCTGTTACAGTAGGCTAACGATTCGCCGGCCTCGGCCTGCAGACATGCCCAGCTTCCCAGCAGAAACCAGACAAACGTCCTCCTCCTGCCTTGACTCTTCCGCTGCATCGCGTGCGCGGTTTTTGAGGTCGATTGATGGTCAGGTGGGGTGGTACAGGGAGAGGGTAGTTGGTTTAATGCCCACTGAATTAGCTTTCATATGTTGAATTGATTCTACTAATTTTGAAAAGATGCGATATTAATTCCAATTGCTCACTCGAAATTTGAGTTCAGTGGAACCCCTCCGGTAGGAAACTGACTTTTCAATATCTAAACTCATCAACTGATGGTCATTTTTAATAAACTTTAGTCAAAGTTTCACTTAGTGATTGGATTTTACTCAAAGTTAATTTAAATCAGTACTATTCCAAGATAGAACAGTACTGGCAGCATCTGTCAAGTACGGTATCAATTATAATCATTTTAATGGATACAGTACCATTTTCAAGTGACGTTAGTACTATTTAAATAAGTTAAGTGACTCAGTGATGGCATGGTAACTAAAACTTCACGGCAGTGACCTCACTTATGACTACAATCACTTTAACTTAACTTTGAGTAAAAGCATGGGGGGGGAGACCCACGTCCCGGTCCGGTGGCAGTGACTTATTGTAACTTAACTTTGAGTAAATGGGCCTTCTGTCACGTTAGGAGCTCGGAGCCACTGAGCACCACCGTTGAGCGGGCCAGGCACTGAGGCGTTCCGACTGACTCAGTGAACTTCCGAATCGGCGCCGGGCCCGGCCCGGCCGCCTGCGGCGTTCGGCGGCCCGGCGGAGTCCCGGGGACGGTGAACGGTGGACCCTGGCGTTCCGGCTGAAGTGGCGGGTAACGTTTACACGCCTTTTTGAACGTTTGCTCTGAAGAATGTCGTCGCTGGTGCATGCGCGGGTGCGGTACTTCGAGGAGAGGATGCGGGCAGGGGGATGGGAGGAGGCGGACGAGAGCAAGGTGAAGGTGAAGGTGGACCAAGACATCCTGAGCCCCGGCCTCGTCAGGCAGGCCAAGAGGAGACTGAGGAAGGAAGAAGCGATCGGGGAGGAGGAGGGAGGGGAGGGAGGGCAGGAGCCGACGTGGAAGAAGAGGAAGAGTATGGGAGGACAAGACAAGGAGAACGAGATGGCGAGGTCAAAGAACGTGAAAGAAGTCAAAGAGAACAAGAACAGCATGTCTGATGAGATCGTCTGTCAAATCTCTTTCAGTGAGGAGCTCGAAGAGACAGCACCCGACGCGGAGAAGGAGGTGAAGGAGGAGGAGGAGCCAGATCAGGTGCAAGAGGAAGAAAACAAAGTTGAAGCGAAAATCATTCCTCCCTCTGTTGTCACATGGACTATCCACCCGTGGTATCACTCTCTTCCTCTCTCTTTGCTCCCTTTTCCTGCCTCTGCTGACTTCTCCTACCTCTCCCCCTCCATTGTCCTCCCTCCTTCCTCTAGCTCATACTTGCCAACACAAGTTCTGACATCGCATGTCATTGTTGCCAGGTCCTCGCAGTCCCTTCTGTGTGAACAAACTCAAGAAAGTTCAGAGATGAACGCACAAGAGAATTTCAGTTCGCCTAGGACATGTGAGTTGTGAAGAGCATGCTATAGTGATGAGACTCAAACATGACTTCTTTTCTCCTCTTCTTCTTTCTCCTCCTCCTCCTCCTCCTCCTCCTCCTCCTCCTCCTCCTCCTCCTCCTCCTCCTCCTCCTCCTCCTCCTCCTCCTCCTCCTTCCTCCTCCTCTACCTCCTCCTCCTCTACCTCCTCCTCCTCCTCCTCCTCTACCTCCTCCTCTTCCTCTACCTCCTCCTCCTTCTCCTTCCTCCTCCTCCTCCTCCTCCTCCTCCTCTACCTCCTCCTCTACCTCCTCCTCTACCTCCTCCCCTCCCCAACCCCCTTCCCTTGCCCCCCCCCCCCCCCCCCCTTCCTTTCTTCTCTTCTTCTCGTACTTTCACTTCTTGAACTTGTTTTCTTCTCTCTACTTCTCTCCGTCGTCGCCATCACATTTCCAGCAAGGTCAAGGATGATTCTAACGAGGAGTTT
>NW_005434295.1:0-6932 GCF_000315625.1 Guillardia theta CCMP2712
CCTTCTCCTCTCCCTACTCTCTCTCCTCTCTCCTTCCTCTTCCCTCCCTCCCTCCCTCCCTCCCTTCCTCCTCTCCCTCGTCCTCTCCCTCGTCCTCTCCTCTCCTCTCCTCTCCTCTCCTTCTCCTCCCTCTTCTCCTCTCCCTCTTCTCCCTCCCTCCTGTCTCTCCTTCCCTTGCTAGAGCGAATTGAAGCCATCACATGGTGGGACAAGAAAGACAGCACGCACATCAACTAAATTTTGATCGCTGCCTTTCATATTTGACTAATAAATTTACTCGGAAAAACGCAGAGAAAGAGGAAAGGACAGGAGGTTCAAGGAGGAGACTCTTGTCCGAGCCTGACTGACAGCAGGCTGGTAATGTGGGGCATCAGAAGTCGACTGGCATAGTTGAGGTGGTAGGCAACAAGTCATGAACGATGTATGAGACTTGTATGAGACTTCAGGCTCTGCGAGCCACGAGCAATCGATCGCCTCATGTTTGCATGATCAAGACCGAGCTGATCATTTACGTGAGGCTTGATAAGCTGACGCGCAGATAATCCATTATCTGAGCCTCCTTTGACACTAGTGTTTACTTCCAACCTCTACAATTGTATTCCCTGCCTTATTCCCCGTCCCCTCTGCCCTGTGTTTACTTCCATTCGAAGCTGACCATCTTCACCTGCGAGTTTCTACCTCTTAAGCCCCCAGACTCTTCTCCTGTCAGAATCGAGTCTCTCATTCCCTCCTGCACTCTCGCCTATGTCAACCTCTACAGTTGTATTCCCAGCCTTATTCCCTCGCTCCCTCGCTCTCTTTTCGTTCCCTCGCTCGGTTGGTCGCTCCCTCCCTTCCTCACTCGCTCGGTTCCTCCCTCCCTTGTACCTTTGCTCCCTTGCTTGCTCGGTTGATCGCTCCTTCCCTTCATCGAAGGCACACAGTCCGTCCGTCAATCAGTTAGTCAGGCAGGCAGGCAGGCAGGCAGGCAGGCAGTCAGTCAGCGAGGCAGCGAGGCTGCCAGGCAGATAGTTTCAACGAAGGTCGCTTGTACAAGGAATGATCTTTAAGGTTCACTGATGATGGTCCTTGTACAAAGCTAGAGAAAAGTCAGCCCTTGCATTGGACTGGACTTGTGTATCTGAAAGAAATAAGACATGCTTCTGAGAAATATGAACTCTAATTAATGTTCTCTTCTCACCTCATTTTCTTTATCACATTCATCGAGTATCACAGTTGGGTACATTTCACTGATCTACAACCTTCAGGTGCCCCAGCAACGAGGCCTTGAGCAATCGCTGTAGACGACAACCATCCGTACACCTTCAGGGCTGAGACAGGTGTCGAACACTGTCAGGCACTGACACATTCTACTACCTACAAGCTAGAGACAAAGACAGAAAGACACAAACACCAAGGCAGAAAGCAAGTATTTTTGCCGGTCACCAGCCTGCTGGCATGGAGGATCTTCAACAACCGTCGCTTCCCCTTCTGTCTCCTCCCTCACTCTCACCTCCTCACCATCCCCACTCGCTCTCCCGTCCCCTCTGCCCTCCTCCGGCTCTCCCGCTGGAAGTGCTTCTGCGCGTGCGACCGCACCTGCGCCGCCGATCGCGTCCCTAGCGCCTCTGCGATCCGCCTCGCGACTCCCAGCCCCAGCCCGCTGTAGAGCATGCCTCCCGCGTGGACGGGCCGGGAGCTGACGGGGCTGTACTTGACCATGAGGTCGAGGAAGGCGGCGTGCTCCTCGTCGCTCCATGGGCGCCGGGTATCCTGCTTGCGAGGACGGGGGAGGGAGGTCGTCGGGAGGAAGGGAGAGGCAGGGGCGAGAGGGGTCTGAGGACTGGTCGGGAGGTCCTCAAGGGGGAAGAGGGGAAGGGAGCAGTCAAGGTCAGGGTCGAGGAAGGCAGGGTCGGAGGGAGGGGAGAGGAGGAGGAGGAGATCAGGGAGGGATGGGGGCAGGGAGGCGTCGATATCAGAGAGGAAGAGAGGGAGCCAGGAGGGCGAGGAGGGAGAGAAGGAGGAGGAGGAGGAGGAGGAGGGGAAGGAGGAGCAGTTTTGCGAGAGGTGGGAGGAGGCGAGGTGGGGGGGGACATGGCAGCAAGTGGTGCGAGGGAGCAACCAAAGGACAGTACAAATCTCATTTTACTCCAAAGCGCGTCGGTTCGGAGCGTCCTGTGGCTGTTTTGGAAGTGTCTGGGGGGTGGGGGTGAGGGTGAGGGGGTGGTCTTGTGGACGGGGTCGTCCTGAAAACAATCGAAGTACGGAGAGGGGGGGCAGAGAGTCGCTGAGCCAGTAGGGAGGGAGGGGAGGGAGGGAGGGAGAGAACAGGGGGGAGGGGGGGTACGTGGGGGAGGAGGGGAGGGGGTACTGCCCCAGGGGTCAGGGGAGGTTCATATCTCATTTCAGGCACCAGTCGGAGGTCATCGACTGTTGAAGCGCGTCGGTTCAGATCGCAACGGTTCGGGCAACTGCGTCCTGTGACTGTTTGGAAGTGTGGGGGGTGGGTGGGGTTCTTGATTTTTACAGGAAATCTTGTCTGAGCGATGCCGGCAGCATCGTCAACTGACGGACATCCGTTTCTCCAACAAGCTCACATCGCCTGTCCCAGCATCATCTGCTCTCACGGGGGGAGTCAGAAAGGTACTGCCAGCCGTCGTCGAAGATTGCTCCGTAAGCTTGTAAGGCGAGCATGGCTGGCTGACGCTAGCCATACCCTACCCGACCGCAGAGCACGCACATTGCCTGCCAGACCGCCAGGGCCTTGCAAGCTTGTCTGTGCTTGTGCCTCGAATCCTGCTCGAAGTCCTAGTCTACAACGCACCTCCCCCAGTACTGGAAGCACTCTCCTCTCTTTCCCGTCTTATCTGAGAGCGAGATTGGGGTGTAGACATCGCTGTAACAGACAAACGTCCGCATGCTCGCAGCTGCTTCAGCAACCCCTCAAGTACGCTCGGACGAGTCAAAGCTTCCTGCCTTTGATTACAAAACCGTAAACGATGCTGTAGCCCCCTACTCCACCTGGCTCATCGCAAGCTGCTTCTCCTCCTGCCGGGGCTCTTCAGCTCCTCCTCGCCATCGTCACTCGCTCCCCCGTCCCCTCCGCCCTCCTCCGGCTCTCCCGCTGGAAGTGCTTCTGCGCATGCGACCGCACCTGCGCCGCCGATCGCGTCCCTAGCGCCTCTGCGATCCGCCTCGCGACTCCCAGCCCCAGCCCGCTGTAGAGCATGCCTCCCGCGTGGACGGGCCGGGAGCTGACGGGGCTGTACTTGACCATGAGGTCGAGGAAGGCGGCGTGCTCCTCGTCGCTCCATGGGCGCCGGGTATCCTGCTTGCGAGGACAGGGAGAGGCAGGGGCGAGAGGGGTCTGAGGACTGGTCGGGAGGTCCTCAAGGGGCAGGAGGGGGAGGGAGCAGTCAAGGTCAGGGTCGAGGAAGGCAGGGTCGGAGGGAGGGGAGAGGAGGAGGAGGAGATCAGGGAGGGAAGGGGGGAGGGAGGCGTCGATATCAGAGAGAAAGAGGGGGAGCCAGGGGGGCGAAGAGGGAGAGGGGAAGGAGGTCGGGCAGGTACAGGGCTGAGAGGAGGGAGAGGAGGGAGAGGGAGAGGGAGGAAGAGGAGAGGGGGATACATCTGAAGATGCCGATGGAGGGGGGACATGGCAGGGGTCTGTTAGGGAAGGCTGCAGCTCTTTTTATTGGTATCGCTGCTCGACTAGACCTTCTTTATGCTGCCAATACGAGGGTGGTGAGAAATATCCTGTCGCATGTTTTTTTGGCTGGCTGGGAGGCGAAAAGGAGTGTTTTCACTCTTGATTGGAGAACCACCCCTCCGGAGGCCATTTATCTCAGTTACACGGGTGGTGACAAATATCTTGTCACGAGGCCCCGGGCCGGGTGATCACGGACCATAGTCATGTGACGAACCAAATTGGTTGAACGCCAGCAGAAGACTGCCACAAACTGCAACGTTTCGGAGTTGTGCGTGTGTGTCATCCGCCTGGGAGATGACAGGATGGGCGCCTGATGTATCCTGCTCCAGCACCACCCTCCTCCATTTATCTTACCGCTCCCTTGCTCCGTGACGAGATCTTGTTGCTGTCCCTCTGCCGTCCTGGGCCTTCTCCTTCCCCCAGGAGCTTTCCCTCCTTCTCTCTCACTCAGATCCTCCTACTCCTACCTCCTACCTCTTACTTCTCCTACCCCTCCTTCTCCTCCTGCCTGCAGCACCTCCTCCTACCGCCTAACTCCTCCTCCTCCTACCTTCTACTCCTACCTCCTACCTCCTACTCCTCCTACTCCTTCCTCCTTCTACCTCCTCCTACCTCCTCTGTCTCTGCCGCCCTTCCCATCGACTTGCTCTCGAGCCCCTCCCTCCTCCAGACAGCAGCAGCATCTTCTCAATGGCCTCCTCGGGCATCACAGCCAGCGATAGTCAGTACCCCTTCTCCTCTCACTCAAGCCGTCCGCTCTGCAGCGTCCTCCAGCTCTCTCCCTGCTCCCGCTCCATCTCCTGCCTCGGACGGGCCGAGCCGGCAAGCGCCTACTGGCATGTGCTGGCAGCGACAGGGAGGACGATGGGCTGCCGGTCGATCGACAGGACGGGGAACTACGTGACGGAGGAAGGAGGCGGGAGCTGGAGGAAGGAGGGGGGGTACTGGATAGTCCAGAGGGGAGGAGAGGGTAGGGTATTTTGAGATTGAATGAAGTAGAAGATCAATCAAGTGGGAGCTACAAGTATTGGATACGGTTGCAGAGAAAGCATTGCTAGTTGTCGTATCTTGCACTCGTTGTTGTCGGAGGATCCGCTCATGACATCCGAGCACAACGCGACGTTGTAGTCTCCCCATGGTGTTCCAATCAAACATGGGAGGGTGAAGACTGTAAGATCGGATGCGCTTGCTCTACAGTCCTGCTGTCCTGTAACAAGTGAAAATATCAGCTCAAACTCTTCGTCATCGCCGGGAATTTCATCGAATCCATAGACAAAAAGACGCAACAGCGCCGGGCTGTTTCCTCATACTGGTGACCGGCCTCGGGCCTCTCGGCCCATCGGAGGCTGCCGAAGGTCCAACTGACAGCTCAGGGGATACAGCGCTGAAGAGAAGGGAAGCGTGACGAGTCGGAGAGGGCGGAGGGTGAGTTTGAAACATCTTCTACTTACACCTTAAAGTCATTCACAACATGCGCTAGCATGATTATTAGAACAGCAGCAGTACACAGAAGACCTCCCTCCTCCTTCCTCTCGCTCTGTCCGTTTCCTCCACCTCCCTCCTTCCTTGTTCCCCTCGCTCTGTATCCCTTTCCTCCCTCCTCCTTCTCCTCCTTCTCCTCCTCACTGAGAGTCTGGCCAGCTGCGGCTGCTAGACTCCTCATGTCGGCGAGCTCGCTTGCATGAAGTACTGACTTAGATCATCCACAATCGCTACGTTTCCTCCTCCTCCTCCTCCTCGCCCAGCAGGAGCCGAGGAGAGCGAGCTTACGTTGTACGGCGTCTTGACGACGACCTGGATAATTAACAGTGACGAGACGACAAGAAGAGCCCGAGAAGAGAAACGAAGACGGAGCAGGGGAGCGGGGGAGGAGGAAGCAGGAGGAGGGAAGGTAGCAGGAGGGAGTGAGATGGAGCAGTAGAAAGAAGGGTAGCAGGAGGGAGTGAGATGGAGCAGTAGAAAGAAGAGTAGCAGGAGGGAGTGAGATGGAGCAGTAGAAAGAAGAGTAGCAGGAGGCATCAGAAGCGATTGAGAAACTCACTAGGTTGGGGATGAAGGGCTTGAGGGACTCGAGAACGACGGCGGAGCTCTCTACATGCAGCATTGGCTCGATCTGACGAACCATGGCAGCTCTACCGAGCTCAGTCTCGCAGAAGAGAACTTTCTGCGAGCAGTAGGTCAACGGTGACCAAACGGGAAGGCGGGAAGGGAGAGGGGGGAGACGGGAGGAGACGGGAGGAGAGGAGAGGAGAGGAGAGGAGAGAGGGGAGGGGATGGGATTAGAGGAGAGGAGAGGAGAGGAGAGGTGAAAAGAGGATAGGTAAGGAGAGGGGAGGGGAGGGGAGGGGAGGGGACTAGAGGAGAGGAGGGGAAGGGGGACTAGGGGAAGGGGGGGGGGGGAGAGAATCCACAAGTGCGATGAGAAAGGAAAATGGGGTCAAGGAGACAGAAGAATGGAGCACAGAGAGGGGTACGATGATAGCAAGGGAGGGATATCGAACAAATTTGAACAGACGTACATGGAGAGGAAGGAAACTAGAGACTGGGGGGACAGCGGGGGGGGGGGAGCAGAGGGGGGAGAGAGGATCTTACATGCGGGCTCAAGCCAGCATCGAAGACTCCCGCCTGCTCTAGAGCATCGACAACTTTGTTCTCAACTTCATCACTGGAAGCATAAGAGTGACTGCTGGCAGGGCAGAAGGAATGTGCAGCTAACAGCTGACAACACTCCGATAACAACATCAACAAGTACACAACGATATAGAACCAACCTCAACAACAAGTTCACAAGAACGTAGCCATGAAGCGTCACCTGGTGACCTGCGTGATGACGTAGAGATCACACGTCCTTGCCATCTCCAGCAGAATGGCGAGCTGCGGGCCAAATGAGGAGGGAAGGAAGAAGTAGAATGGCAAGACCGAAGACCCTTTCAGGGCGATGCTGTTCCTCTCAGCACTTGCTGCTGCGGCTGCGGCTGCGGCTGCGGTGAGGTCGTCTCCTTCGAAAATTGTCTGTTCATTCGGAATCAGAGAGTCAGGGAGGAGGAGGAGGAGGAGTAGCACGTCATTCGTGACGACTGTCAGCTGATAGCCAACGGGGATTTCTGGAGGGTGCAAGTCAGGCAAAAGGGAATTATAGAGAGTGAGGAGGGGATAGGGATAATCTCTGGGTGAGAAAGAGGCTGGGAAGTGGGAAACGAGGAGGAGGATGGATGGAGGAGGAGGAGGAGATGGTGGTGGTGGT